>NC_053489.1:135411301-135711301 GCF_905171775.1 Rana temporaria
GGCTAGGACTATGACAGTGCATGATCCGTAACCAACATGCACTGCCTGTTCCAAATAAATGGAAGTGCTAGAGAAAAGGATACAGTGAGAAAAAACACATGATACAAATGTTATTAATTGATTTGCAGTTCAGTGAGTAAAATAAGTGTGTTTTTCCCCCCTACCAACCAACAATAATTCTGGCACCTAAAGGGCTGACTACAGTTTGTGCTCATGTGGTATACAGATAAGTCCTGTTAATTTAAGAAGGTGCTTCTAATGACAACTAGTTATGTGTAAAAGACACCTATCCACAGAATATTTTTCTTCCATTCAAACCTCAACATCATGGGCAAAACCAAAGAGAAAGGATGCCAGGGACAAGATTGTAGACCTGCACAAGGCTGAAGACCATCAGCAAGAAGCTTGGTGAGAAGGAGAAACTGTTGGAGTAATTATTTGCAAATGTAAGAAATATAAAATAACCATCAATCGCCCTCGGTCTAGCGTGAAATGCAAGATTTTGCCACATCGGGTAAAGATGATCATGAGAAAAGAAAAGTAAGGGATCAGCCCATAACTATATGGGAGGAGCTTGTGAATGATCTCAAGGCAGTTAGGACCATAATCCCTGAACAAACCATTGGTAACACAATAAGCCGCCATGGATTGAAATCCTGCAGCACCCGCAGGGTCCCCCTCCTCAAGAAGGCACATGTACAGGTCCATCTGAAGTTTGCCAATGAACATTTAATGATTCAGAGAAGGATTGGGAGAAAGTGCTGTGGTCAGATGAGACCAAAATTGAGCCCTTTGCCATTAACTCGTCGTGCTGGGAGGAAGAAAAATGTTGACTATGACCCCAAGAACACCATTTCTACAATCAAACAGAGAGGTGGAAACCTTATGTTTTGGGGCTGTTTCTCTGCTAAAGCTACAAGCTGACTTTGCCACATTGAGGGGCCAATGGATGGGGCCATGTATTATAAAATATTGAATGAGAACCTTCTTCCCTCAGCCAGAATACTGAAAACAGAGTGTGGATCTTCCAGCATGACAATGACCCAAAACAAACCGCCAAGGCAACAGTGGCTCAAGAAGAATCACACTAAGGTCATAAAGTTGCCTCGCCAGTCTCCGGACCTTAATCCTATAGGAAATTTAGAGCGGGAGCTGAAACTTCCAGTTGCCAAGCAACAGCCAAGAAACCTTAAGGATTTAGAGAAGATCTGGAAAGAATAATGGAGATGTGTGCAAGCCTGGTAACCAGCTACAAAAAACGTCTTGCCTCCGTGCTTGCCAGCAAGAGTTTCTCCACCAGGTACCATGTCCTTATTTTACTCACTAACTTGCAACACAATTTATAACATTTGTATTGTGTTTTTTCTAGATTTTTGGTTAATATTCTGTCTCTATTATTTAAAACACACCTATGATACAAATTATAGACCCTTATATTCTTTGTAAGTCGGCAAACTTACAAAATCTGCAGGGGATCAAATAATTAATTTCCCCATTGTAGGGGCTGTTCTGGGCTCATGGAGGACTTTTCAAGGAGGCAGAAAAACAATAAATAGCTATTTAATAAAAACATGGCCATTAAATAGTGGATGTGTATTGATTATTTTTGTGAGAATAAGGCTGCTGTTTAGTGTCACTTTAGGGACTGTCATTAATCTCCTCTGAAGAAGTTCCCTGTGTACTCTGCCCAATCAATGATTGATTGATTTCCCTAGTTGAGAGAGCGCATCATGGGTGGTGTTCGGCAGTACTTCCAGACCTAGAAAGGGTGGACAGTCACGTCCTCAGTCTCTCCTGAAAATGTCTGTGGATGAGACGGAGTCATGTATTTGTGATCTGCGTTTTGCCAACCTTGTTGGCCTAGGGCGGCGTTAAGTTTGTCCCCTCTGTGGAGTTAAAGAGAGAAAGAAGAGTTATTTACTGTCATTGCAGAATAAACAGAAGTGTTCCTGTGGAAATGTATATCACAATGTGGGACCTGTAATTAAAAATTCAGAATCGCTTTTGTTATACACAGAAGTATGTTTTAGTAAAGAAAACTCAGAAGTTAATTACACACTGTGTGGATCTTGATACCTGAGCTTTAAAAAAATGCTTTAGAGCCCATTCACATCTAGGCGACAAAACGCCGGACGCTTGTGCCGCTAGAGGGGAGAATTCCCATTGCTGTCTATGGAGATGGTTCACATCTCATAGACGCCGTACGCCTGTCGCCTGAAAAAAAAGTCCCGGACCCTTTTTTTCAGGCGGCATTGGCGTTCGGCCATACAAAGCAATGGGAAGGCTTTGTGAAAAAAAAAAAAAAGTTACACACTCGCGGCAAAATACGCCGCGTACGCGGTGTATCTTGTCGCGGAGGTGTGAATGCAGCCTTAGAAGGGAAATAATGGGCTAACTCAGACTGCAGAAAGGAGTAGAGTACAGAGTTGGTCAGGACCACTGGAAAGCAGCAAGGGCCAGAGAGCTAGGGTGGCCTTGATATTGGAAATTGTATATAGTCTTCTTGGCAAAAACACCAAGGTGGAGGTTCAGACAGTTGATTATCTTTGTTTTTATATGAACTTTACTATTTGTTTATGCTTTGAGGACTATTTTTTGTAATACCACGTCACTTCAGTTTTGTCTATAGTAAAGCTTAAGAATCGTTGAAGTCCTGTGAATGGCAAAGAAAAAAACAGCAGGAGAAGGGAAATGACCTAGGAGTTTGTAAGACCTGGGGAGCTACAGTTACAGATGCTTGCAGAGAAGCACCTCAGTAAGAAGTCCTGGTCTGCTATAGTCTAGTTGTCAAAAAAGGTTGTATGGGCTACAGGGTATATGTATGTAGTAATGTATTCAAGTAGCTGTATTTACTTTTGTTTTTTTTTCATAATCATACCAGTTTAGGCTTGATCTTTGGTACAGGGGTAGCTTGGATTTCAGAATGCCAAATGCACTGGCTACTGGTGATCTTATTTTTGTGGAAAGGTTTTTTCTTGTTTATTTCATTCTTTAAAATGTTTTTGCTATGTACTTTTTTAGGTTATCGAATGTCCACTCCACAGAAGTGTCCAGAGGAAGTGTTCAAAATAATGCAGCGATGCTGGGAGTACAAGCCAGAGAATAGGCCAAAGTTCATTGAGATGCAAAAAGAGCTGGCTGCCATCAAAAAGAAAATAACATAGTATCCAGCCCACTGATGGACTTATTTTGAAACATAGTAGTTCTGTTTACCCAATTTGATAAACCACACTGCATTTACCAAATACTGCAATCAATCTCATGTTTAGCCAAACTGCATGTGCCTTTTTTACTAAAATTCATAAAATGCAGACCCTCCCCTCTACAGTTATCCAACACCTTCTTCCTGTCATTAATATTGTGCAGCATTGTCAAAAACCCTTTCTGAAATGAACTTGATCTAGGTTTTACATTGCTGAGTTAAGCTGGTCATACGTGAAGAGAGACTGGTGTCTGTAAAAAAAAAAAACTTTTCGTGTTGCCTAAAACTGCCGCCTTTTGCACTGCAATGTTATCATGAAAAATTAAAAGGGCAAGCAATCTAGTGCATTTGGTACTATTTAACATCTTGCTGTGGTCATGCAAGAGACACACAGAGAGGTTACTTTATTAAAGGCAAAAATACTGTGCACTGCAAGTGCTTTAGATGTGAGGGGAGGCTCTGCTGATTTCGGTCATCGATCATATACAAGCAAAAATGCTGTTTATTTTCCTTGCATGTGATTTGGTATTCCTTGCAAAATGAAACTTTATCTCATTTACCAAGCTCTGGAGCAAGTGCGCAGTATATTTGCCTTTAGTAAATCAACCCCAGTGTCTGACTTGCTGACATGTGTATTAAAAAAAACTTTGGAGACCTGCATCAAATATGAAAGGTGCAAAAGACTCCAAATTTTCAGTCCACTGAGACTGATAAACTCGTAAACTGATATTGAGCGTCACTTCCTAGGATGAGCTTGCCTGATGTGTACCTAATGGTGCATTATGGTGTAAATTGAAAAGTGTTTTTCTGATTGTTTTAAAGCATATTACTAAGTTTCTTTGTCTGTGGACAGATGGTGACTTTAAAAAAAAAAAGTTAAGCAGATAGGTAAAACTGTATTGAACAAAAAAAAGCACACAGCGGGATTGATTCACTAAAACTGGAGAGTGCAGATTTGGTGCAGCGCTGCATGTAAACCAATCGGCTTCCAGTTTGTTTGTTTTTTGTCAACGCTTAATTGAACAAGCTGAAGTTAGACTCTGGTTACCATGCACCGATGCATCAGATTCTGAGTGCTCCAGTCTTAGTAAATAAAACCCCAGTGTGTCATTGAGGTGACAGTCTAACTTTGACATAATGAATAACTAAAAGTAAAGAGAAAACATTTACATCCAATGTTTCACCCTCTCACAACAATGTGCCCTCTGCAAATGTCCCAGCAGTTCATCATAAACCTTTTACCAGCTGCAACACTTGCCACTTACACAACCCTGGAGAAGATGATGTGACTCCTAAATATCATTAACCAGACAATTGGATTCAGTAAAGAAAATATTGGAAGCCCTTTTGTTGCTTTTACATCATATCCCCAAAATCCATTTTTTCCCCCTCAATATTTCAAGATTAAGAGCTAGCTACCTAATCCAAATTTTCCACCAATTAGGACTTTTTGAAACAAATGACAAAATCTGATCTTTTAGTGGATCCATTGCCACCCCATATGTCATTGGTTATTTATATTTCAACAGCTGAAGTATTTGGTTTTAGGATCATTACAGGAACTCCTTTAGAGCAAATAGTGCTATATTTTCTAGGCAAGCTCAATGATACATATTCGTTTGTGTGTTAGGCATTTATATAATTTATTTATGCTGGATCTTTATTTCTTCCTGTGCAATAGATATATTGGGTCCATATGTATAATCTGAACTAAGAATTAGAACTTTGGTATAGCATCTCATGTTCTTTAACCACTTCAGCCCCGGAAGAATTGGCTGCTCAATGACTGGGCCATTTTTTTGCGATCTGGCACTGACAATTGCGCAGTCGTGCGACACTGCACCCGAACATAATGGACGTCCTTTTTTTCCCCACAAATAGCGCTTTCTTTTTCTGATATTTGATTATCTCTGCGATTTTTTTTCTTTGTTTTTTGTGCTATAAACAAAAAAGAGCAAAAAATCTGAAAAAAACACAATATTTTGTACTTTTTGCTATAATATTCCCAATTGTTTTAAAAAAAAAAAAAATGTTCTCAGTTTAGACTGATGTGTAATCTTCTACATATTTTTGGTATTAAAAATTGAAATAAGCGTATATTAATTGGTTTGCGCAAAAGTTACAGCGTCTACAAAATAGGGGATAGATTTATAGCATTTTTATTATTATTTTTTTTTTTTTTACTAGTAATGGTGGCGATCTGGGATTTTTATCGGGACTGCGACATTATGGCGGACACTTTTGACAAATTTTTGAGACCATTAGCATTTATACAGCGATCATTCCTTTAAAAATGCACTGATTACTGTAAAAATGTCACTGACAGGGAAGGGGTTAACACTAGGGGGGTGATCAAGAGGTTAATTCTGTTCCCTAACTGTGTGTTTTAACTGCGGGGGGAGGGGACTGACTAGAGGAAATGACAGATTGTGGCTCCTAGCTATTGGGAACTCACGATCTGTCTCTCCTCACAGAACTGGGATTTGTGTGTTTGCATGCACGTCCCTGTTCTGCCTCTCGTGATCGTTCGTGGCTGTCAGTCATGAGCATCGGCACCCCCGCGATACAGCAGGCGCACGTGTGCTATACAACTTAAAAGGGACTGACGTACACCAAGTCCTCATGAGATCTTGTCAACCTGCCACAGTATAATGACGGCGGCTGGTCGGCAGGTGGTTAAGAACTGCACGTTTTTAGATCATATAATGCAGGCATACTGATGAAAACATTTATGGCTTGTTTACACCATGTTTATTGAGCTGCATTTTTCTTCACACTGCCACACATGTATGATGTAAACCGGGTTTATAGAAAACAATTTTCTTTGTGTCATTTTCGTAACATTCAAGTGCGGTATTGTAGAAAAAACTCACCTTAAGGGACATTGTGTGAACAAGCCCACATAGATTCACCTTGGGCCAAATTCATCTTAAAAATCTAGTATCATATGCTTATTCTCAATGTTATTCATTGTTTTGGTTGATGTCAGTTTCTTTTGCAACCCTGAGAAAAAAAATGTAAAAAGGATCTGAAGGTTATAATGTGTGAAATACAGTTTTTAGTGTTTTAAAAGGCTGAGAACAGGTCAGCTATTGTGATCAACATGGCAGTTTTGTTTATGGGCAGTTTGAGTAGTTGCTTCTGCACACTTACATAGAGGATGTTATTTAGATATGTAATCTTTAGTTAGCTTTGCCCTGTTCTAAGGATTTTAGCTAATTCTTTGAGTGCAAAAATCATACTTTTGCCTAAGTTAAGTACAGATGTTTAAAAGCGAGATTACCTGTCTAAACTTAGTGCTTGAAACTATCTACATACCTCTTCTATAAAATTGTATGCAACCCTTTATAATACACACATGCTCAGAATATTCTACATTTTTACAAGCAGTAAAAGAGCTTTAAACCAAGCCATAATTCAACTCTCTAGCTGCTATTCATTCTCAAATGTCCATAAAAATTACAACGAAGAGGGCTACTCAATAAAGGTTTCAATGCTTTTGTTGTGACATTTGAAAATTAAGGAGAAGTGCAGCCAAAGCTTGTTTGACTGTACTTCTATGGATAACAAGAGTGCAGTTCGCTTTGCACTCATGTGACCTTTTTCCACACAGTCACAGAAGTCGGTCCAGGCTCTGCGTCATCACGACAATGGAGTCTGGATCCACCAGGTGCCTGGACCAACAATCAGCTCAGCCTCTCAGTGAGCCGCTGAGAGCCTGAGCCCGCTGCCCCCTCCACAGCTCAGTGCTCCGATGAGTGAGGAGGGGGCAGAGAGCTGTGACCGATGATCTACAGCTCTCTGATCACGGTGCTGTGAGAACCAATCAGTCTGTGGTGTTCAATCACTCGGTTCTCAGTGTAGAGGCATCGGGGGACAGATGCAGCATCGGACCATTGCTGCATCCACCTAGGTAAGTATGAATCTTTAAAATAAATATTTTTTTTATATTTCTCCACATTGGCAATAGATAAAGGTAATTAAGGGCTTCTTTTAAAGTGGTTATACTACTTGTTCGAAACGTGCACATACTTTAGCGTGCATAATATACACACAGGTTAATTTTTTTTTTTTTTAATGCTTTATAGCGATATGAAAAACATCAAATACAAAATCAGTCCAATAGAATCACCATAGTAAATCCAAAATTAGCAGACAATATGCAACACAGATTCAATTTAAAGGGACTTTGCACTTTCATCTAAGGATTTATCCTGTTGCACCTTGAACCCTCACCCTAAATAAGCCCTTTTTCTGCATACTGATTAACTAGTAGAGTTAGATGAGCACATCATTGCACCCCGCCACTCAACTCACACTGGAGGCTTAGAAAGCTGCTACAGAGCCAACAGAGTGCTCAATAACATAGCTTTGATGTTATTCCTCAAACAGACGTAATTCTGTCAGTGTTCCCACAAGAAATGGCCTTTGTAGCATCAGACAGAGGCTGCTGTGTGAGGCAGATTTGGGCAGCAAAGTTAAAAGCGTATGTCTAATTCAAACTGCAACCAGGGATGGATCTAAGGCTAATAAAAGTAAAGAAAATAAAAATTGATCCCTGTGAACTATTTAACTTATTTATATTTTGCATTACTTTCTTTTTTCAAAGTTGCATGCTGATCTGGGAAATATGAAAATGTTTCCTTGTTGTTAGTAAAATAATTTTAAGTGTTCCACCAGCCAAAATGCAGGCACTGGGACAGGAAGGTAGGTCAACAGTAAAAGCCTTACAGAGGTTCAAACCATTTATTACTCTAACCTTAAAAAATAAAACGTTTTGGCTGACCTCATTTACGCTTACTTGCTGTTTCTTTTAGCGCTTGTCAGCTGTAGCATCACATGCACACTGAAGAGAACAACCTGCATGCTGTAGGACCAAAACATTTTATTTGTAAATGCTACAACTAGGGACAAAAATCAATTCGTAAGCACTGAACCCTTGTATATTTTTTGACAGATTTTTTTATTTTTCCTGCTACTTTTACTCTTCTACTATCACGTTTGTTTTTTAGATACTTTTAGCTCATGTGAGACTGTATTATCACAACTTTTTTTTCTGCCTAAGCATGTTTAGGGACACTACAAATGTTTGGTTCATCTTTGCCTTTTACATTAAAGTGGAACTTTACCCATAAGAACTTGATAAAAATTATGTACGTTGGCAAGGAACATAGATCCCAGAATAATAATCATGCTGCCAAAATTAGCGTGTGCTGTAAATTGCCTGCAGTATTATTATGTTTTCTTCTACCTGGAGGCTGCCATTTTGCTGAAGCCGAAAGAAAAATCTTGAGGCTGTCAGCAGATCGGCTTTTACTAATTCAGGACAGTGCCTAAAAATAGAGAGCAAGGGCCAGATTCACGTAGAAGTGCGGCGGCGTAACGGATCGTAGATACGTTACACCGCCGCAAGTTTTCATCGCAAGTGCCTGATTCACAAAGCACTTGCAATGAAAACCTACACCGGCGGCCTCCGGCGTAAGCCCGCGTAATTCAAAGGGGCGTGTGCCATTTAAATTAGGCGCGCTCCCGCGCCGGACCTACTGCGCATGCTCCCTTTTGAATTTTCCGCCGTGCTTTGCGCAAAGTGACGTCATTTTTTCGAATGGCGACGTGTGTAGCGTACTTCCGTATTCCCGGACGTCTTACGCAAGAAGGACAATTTTTTAAATTTCGACGCGGGAACGACGGCCATACTTTATACAGCACATACGTGTGCTGTGTAAAGTTAGGGCACCAAAAACGACGACTAACTTTGCGACGGGAAACTAGACTAGCAGCGACGTAGCGAACGCGAAAAACCGTTGTGGATCGCCGTAACTCCTAATTTGCATACCCGACGCTGGTTTACGACGCAAACTCCCCCCAGCGGTGGCCGCGGTACTGCATCCTAAGATCCGACGGTGTAAAACAATTACACCTGTCGGATCTTAGGGCTATCTATGCGTAACTGATTCTATGAATCAGTTGCATAGATACTCTGAGAGATACGACGGAGTATCTGAGATACTCTGTCGTATCTCCTTTGTGAATCTGGGCCCAACTGAGCATGTGCAGAGCAGGGTGCATGCTTTACTGTATTTTAAACAGTATAGACAAGGCAAGACTTAATTTTCTGACTAAAGTTCCACTTTAGTTTGTAGATGTATAGTGTATTTACATTGACATTGCTGATAATAATTTTCACATAATTATTCCTAAATCTTGTGAAAGAGGGCAGGGGTGCTTAAAAAAATACAAAACATTTTTTAAATATTAGGGAAGTTTTAATTTTCTTGACCAGTTTAGTCAACAGTGAAATGGTAAACAATTTGCATAATCCTCCTGGAAAAGACTGTGTAAACATTGATCATGTTGCCAAATGCTTATTATGTTACTCTTTGTATTTATTTTGGAGTGAGGTGGATAATTCTAGTTTACAAATTTACTGTACTTGTGTGGAATTAGTAACTCATTCAACTTTTTATAATGCAATTTTTCATGTAAACGCAAAATGATAATTTTAGCACATTTCCTTTAACTGGTAAACCAGTAAGACTTAACACATTTAGACAGTACACATTTGTTAGTGGAGCATGCATGGGCTGTGAATTGAGGCACCTTATTGTTTGTATTGTTTCATAAAAACAAAAATATCCAGCCAAACTGACTTTTCATCTGAAAGTGGTGCCCCATTATAAACTGCTGCTCTAGATATGCCAGTATCTCAGGTATTGGATATCTGGCATCCAGTGTGTGTGAATATCTAATGCTGCGTACACACGGTCTTTTTTGTCTTGTAAAAAAACGTTTTTTCTCATGAAAAAGAAACAACGTTTTTCAAACTTCATTTTAAAAAACGGCGTTGCCTACACACCATCGTTTTTTCAAAATTTTCTAGCAAAGCGCGGTTACATTCAGCACGTACGGCAGCACTCTGTTACATTCAAGCTCGCGTCATAACTTGCTTCTGAGCATGCGCAGGTTTGAACACGTCGTTTTAGCCTACACACGATAATTTTTTATGACACAAAAAACTCCGTTTTGAAAAACGACATAAAAAATTGAAGCATGTTCGAATTATTTTTTTGTCGTTTTTCAGAAGACATTAAACAACGTTTTCCCCACACACAGTCATTTTAAATGATGTTTTTAAAAATGTCGGGTTTTTTTCCATCACAAAAAACGACCGTGTGTACGCGGCATTAGAAATCGTATCAAATCAAGCTTATAATATTCGCAACAATGTATGCAAAGTCCCATAATTTCATATGCTGGTTGCAGCACAAAATGTTTGAAGTTAACCTCTTCCCCCTGGCGCCTTACAGCCCTTTAGGAGGTACTAAATGCCAAGAGGTGGGCATTCTGACCACGTGACCAATGTGATTGGTAGTCATAGGGGTCACACGATCAGAAAGCTCTTGATCGCAAGTATGCATTGGGAGCTTTCCAGTACCCACCAGTTACTGTGTTGGGTGTGCGCACTCAGCACAGTAATGTTTTTTCATAGAGTTGCATATATGCTGCCTCTTAGTGTTAAAGCCCATTCAACAAGAGGCTGCATATATGCGTATGGCCAGCCAGGAGAGGTTAAACAGGCTGAAAGGTCCTTGTGGACTTTCCCATTGGATATATCCATTGTGCTTTGAAAATACCTCAACCCAGTATCACAACATTAATATATTGTACATTCTGCTAACCTACAGCAGCTTTAAAAATACTTCTTTCAATGCCATTTAAAGCTTTTCCATAAAACGATGTATTCTAAGTTTATTGGCTCTCTATTAAGCTCCCTATTACTGTTCTGTTACATTTCCCAAACCTGAGCTATATGCGTTTAGGCCATCTAATAAAATTACCCACATAGAAATACATGCTGTTCTCTTGTAGTTCAAGAGTTTAATGGATTGGAGATGAGCGAAATGGATTGTTCAGGTAGGATTTTGTACTACATTAGAGGTGATTAATTTTCTAGGTAAAGGGGTTCTCAGGTGCTACTAAAATGCTACACATAATGTTCCTTGTAATTGATACTACAGAAAACCATCAGACTAATTCTACTACAGGAGATGATCGAAGATAGCAAGCATGCTACAGGAGTGGTTGGAGACTAAAGACAGGAGGCAAAGGCTGGGTTTCTGGTACATGAATTTAGTAGAGGTTACTTCCGTAACAACTACTTTACAGATAAAAGCTTCCTATGTTTGTTATCTTGACAACACACAAGTTACTGGTACCAAATATGATTTGCAAGCAAGATCAGAGAACTAAATACATAGAAAAGGAAATGGGACAGCACAGAAGTAGAATGGGTAAAATAACTAAACCTAATGCCAGCTAACCGGATTTTAGCCAGTGGTGGTAAACTTGAAAATGTAGAGGGCCTCAACACTTCCAAAGGGTCACAATGTTTAGGAGATTTGCATCATGTTAGGCAGCCCATTTAAAATGAGCTGGTCATAATTTACCTTAATTTTGGACCTACTGTATTTTTGCAGTGCTCCACAATGCACACAGGAGAAATTGGGACTATAATGAGCCCCATTGTTGGTGTATATGGCAATTTTAGTAATACCCAGCATTGGCATTTGTGGCCACAATCATAACCCCAGCATTATTATTAGTGTCAGTAATAGTAACTCCCTGCTTCGTTGTCTGTGGCCTCAGTAATAACCTCTAGCATTGGTGTCGGGGATTCCAAAACTTCCCCCCGATATAGGTGTCTCTGGTAGCAAAATACAAAGACATACTTGGGGGGCACACCCAAAAAAATGCTATACATCTAAGATGGTGCTGCTGAAAGACCAAAGACAGTACAAAACAGATTATAGCGCGCACACATGCAAAAATGACATTTATCCTGCAAGGCTAGTTAAAAACACCTGAACATATTCAAAAATACGGGGGTTTGGTCACACTATATGGTCATATAGTGCTAAGCCCACTTACTGCCACAAAGTACCCCAAATTAGTGGGTCATGACCTGTTAATAGAATGAAAGAACATAGTGTCTCAACCTTGAGAGATAAACTCCTCTATATGGGAGAACTGAAGGGATTCCTCCTATGCACTGGTGGCCACTAATGTGAGGTAATGAAGAGGGGGAGGGGTGCTCCAGCCCAAGAGACCTGGTCAGGGTCTATACAAAATACAAGGACATAAACCATATGAGCAAATGCTTAAAAAATTTAAGCAACCATGTCAGTATTGTGTGTTTTTAACTGTCACTTGCTGGACATATGAATCTGCGTGAATATGTGGAGAAAATGCTAAATATAGACATGAAACTAAAGAATTTTTATACTGTGCACTATAACTGGAAGTATACATCACATACAATGTAGTACCCAGGATACACTATAGTGGACCTTTGAATAAGCATGTAGGCAGGCACAACACTTGGCACTGGATTCTGAGGTCAGAGAATTGCACAAGTACCATTGGGTCTCTGTTTTGTCTCCAGGGCACAGTTGGTACATCTCCACAGATTGCTAAATCAGATGTGTTTTGCCATCTGCAGTTAAGGCAGTATTGTATCTAATTTAATGTACAAGCAAATGTCAGTTTGTCCTGATTTACATTTTGTCAATGATTTAAAACCCTTAAATATAAATATGGGCTTTCCCATTCCCGATATGTTTATGTATATCTGTGTAGTGTTTAATAACTCCCAGAACTATCATCTGTAAACTGCCACACACTATTTCATAATTTTTGTGCAATTTAAATACATTTTTAAACCTTTTTAAACTTTCACTTTAAAAATGTTACATAAATATCTACATTTGATATTAGCAATTGAGTGAAACATTTGTAATTCATTGTCACCAGAACGATTGTCCTAACAATAAAAGCTTTGTTTCTGTATCATATATTTAAGTAATTTTAAAATTTCTACTGCACACTACTAGACTTTTTTTTTATAAATAAAAGCACAGCCATGTTGGTATTTTGTATCATTATATATATATGTTCTGTTTATAAAATTTATCTTTTATTGTATTTCTTTTTAGGCAGAGTTATAACTGTTATAATAGTAGAAGATGTAATATAATAAAATTACAGTGAAACCATAAAGTGATAACTATTGGACCAACAAACTCCAACCAATAAAAGAAAACATATTCTTAAGAAATTATTTTGCTGTGCTGTTTACTATGTTTTTACTACTTGTGACATTTATGGACTGAACTGTCAACTGCCAATTTTTTTTGCTAACATTTTATGATAAAATAATGTATGGATTTTCGACAACATGTTTAGGTTTAAAAGTAAAATGGATTTATTTGTTTCAGTATTAAACTAAAATTATTGTAAACAAAACAAGATGATAGTTGACATGTTCAACACTGTCTTATAAAAAAAATATGGTCTGTTCATGAAAAATAAAAGTTTTGTTCATTTTTGTTTTCTGAATGGTGTATCATCTGGTTTCTAATGTCTGAAATAAATTACTCAATTTGAGTTTTTTATTGATCATGTGTTTAAATACTGTTTATTGCATATTGTAAGCACTCAAATGCATGGTCAAATTGTTAATTGTTAAAAAAATATGTCATAGACTTTAAAGAATTTTCTTATATCAACTTTTCCTTGTTTTGTAGATTAAATTAACATTTGCTTCTGCTTAATTTTTGCAGTTAAAATATGTTCTTTGTAGATGGTGTCCTTGAATTAAGTATAATTATCTATTATTTACAATTTGAATACTATATTCTACAAAAGACTACTTAAGTTTTATTTATTATTAATTTGTATTTAAATTCTTGTCCATTTTTTGTTATCCTTTTACTTATATTAAGTTCATTTCGTTTGAAAACCACACAATGTAGAGGCTTCTGTAATGAGCAATTCCCTACATTCCACCTGATTACTGACATAAACTGCTTAGCGTAAACATGTATTAGAAATGTCATTGACTGCTTTCTTATAATATGCTTGTTCTCTGACTCACTTTGGTAATCCTCTGGCTTCTCTGTTACTATTGTTGGCGACTAAAAATGGCAAACTGGCAGTGATATCAGTGCACCACCACCTGAGCTTTTTGTTTCCATTTAGTGACTCGCAGATTTGATTTAAATATTGGTTAAAAAGTGCCTTTTTATAAGTCAGTGTGACATTTCTGAACTCAGAATTAAAGTAAATATGTGGCTTTGGTGCAACAATAAATGCACCTGGATTTACTGAAGACAAGTAGGCTGTTTGCATTCCAAGGGAATTTGCCCCCAGAGTTTAAGCTCTGCTGACTTCCATTTTCCATTCACATGCAAGCAAAAATGCTGCTATCCTAATCGTACCGGACAGAAGTACGGATATTTACAGACCCTGGCTTGTAGGCTGCTAACATCAGGTGATTGGACACTGGCAAAGTGTTTGGACACCCCCCTTTGGGTGTACCCATTTACCCCGACTCCATTCTGTTAAACCTCATGACCTGTAGGTGATGGACCTCTTCTCTCCTATGGAGAAGTTTCTATGCTTAACTAGTCTATTTCTACTTTGAATTCCTCAAGAAACCTTTTCACTGCCTTCTGCCAAAACTATAGATGAGTAAAACCTTGGGGGAACTGTACCTGTACTCCATGCTGCAGGGACAGACAGCTTCTAATGTTGCTTTGCACACTGGATCCTGTTTGGGCCCTCACCTCAGTACCTAGTGCAATGGGTGTAGCTAGCCACAGATTTCTATACAGGTCCAGGGCTGTGGTATACTCCCAGACATCGAAGACCCCTCTGGGAGTATGCTGCCTACCATAATGAACAAAGCTTGGACCAATACAGAGACCAATGACATGAAAAGGTAAGGTTCTCATCAGATTGTTACTGTATTATTTAAGCAAGTATGAGACTTAATATCTTCATTACTTGAAATGTACTCAGTGTCTCCTGAATAGTATTAGTTTTTTTTTTCATACATCATGGGATGCTAATATTCATTACCTGCTGAGTTATACTTCATCTCCAGATGAATGGACACTGGTAGACCAAAGGTCTTTAGACAGAAAGTGATCCCTTATATAACACCCTCCCATACAGGAAGTACTTCAGTTTTTTTTTTTACCAGTGTCTGCAAGGTGGATGACATGGTTGTTTGAGCTCTCTGAGCTCCAGGTCTGTAGTTCCACAAACGGTTCTTAAATGAATCAAGGGATTGACAGATCGAATCCATTTGACACAGGCTCTATATGCTTATATAAATGGTACCCGAGCCTCGCAAAGAACACTCAAGATCCTGCAAGGTTTTGCCTGTAATGCGGCCTCTGAGCGCTGGACCCTGTAAAGTGGAATCCTGAACCCTTCACCACGACAGGGTTGTGTTATGACCTGTTTCATCCTTTTTGCCAAAAGTGGTGTTGACCTTTCATTTAAATCGGGACATTATTTTGCCTTCTTTTTTTCTCGGCCTCCTTTGGCGGAAGAGCGATGACTGCATCTTTAGGATGTTGTCCGGTCAGTCAAGGTTTATTTGTCTAGATCTGCAGAGTCCAGAGGATCAAACTCCTTTTTTGTTTTACCAAAAGGACCCAAGAAGGGGCAGACAACTTCCATTGCCAATTTGGTCCGTCAATTGGTCATTCAAGCCTATGGTCTGAAACGTAATGCTCCTCCCTTTAGGGTGAGAGCTCATTCTACCAGGGGTGTAAAAACCTCCTGGGCTATTTACTTTAGGTATCTGTGGCTCAGATTTGTAAAAGGCTGCTACCTGGTCTTCAGTGCATACGTTCACAACATTTTATCAAGCTGATGTTTGATCAGCTGAGGATTCGGCTTTTGGGCACAGTGTACTGCGGGCTGCCAAATAAGATCTGATGGCTTTTGTTTAGCAGGGTGTCTCCTTCCCCTCAAGGCTATTGCTCTGGGTAATGCATATTAGCCTAACGCTGTGTCCCGTGATGTATGAAAAAGAAAATAGTAATTTTTCATCATACTTACCTGTAAAATACTTTTCTTTGAGTACATCATGGGACACAGAGGTCTCTCCACTGTTTTTGAGGATTCAGTGCTTGCTACAAAACTGAAGTACTTTCTGTATGGGAGGGGTTATACAGGGGATCATTTCCTGTCTAAAGACCTTTGCTTTACCAGTGTCCATTCACCTGGAAATTAAGTATAACTCAGCAGGTAATGAATATTAGCCTAACTCTGTGTCCCATGATGTTTGAAAAAGAAAAGGATTTTTCAGGTAAGTATGACAAAACAAAAATCCGAAACTTTCAAATTTTCGAAAGCTATACTAGTAGTCATCCCTAAACCTGGGAAGTATGACCCCCGTCTCCCTTCTAAACACTGATGCAAAAATTCTGCCAAAGATCATGGTCAATAGTTTGGGGGTGTGATCTTCACTTAGTTCATAAATATTCATCTGTGCTTTATGAACATCTAGGTGTCCAACTCAACGCAGGGTTTCTATTGTGGTAGCATCCCGTGATGTAGAGAAGGATTTCAACTTAGTTGAATGGGGATATCTGTAGTAGGTCCTTTATAAGATTGGTGTTGGTCCCAAGTTTAGATCCTGGCTGCAGGTTCATATCAAAATAGTGCTACATATAAACTTTTGTATAATTGTGATCCAAAATCACTATATAACTCCTCCCTCCTCCACCAATCCCTTTTGGGAACGTGCTCATTCTATGGATGAACCTCAATAAAAAGGTCTTATTGCACCTTTAATGAAATCAGTTGGACTCTCCCAGGGCTCAAACGATCCTCCCCAGAATTCTAAGGGCTCTTTCACACGGATCGGATCAGTAATGATCCGCCTCCGTGTGTGTCAAGCTCAGCGGGGATCCTCCGTAAAATCCCCGCTGAGCTGTCGCTGACAGGGCGGTCCCCGCACACTGCAGGGACCGCCCTGTCTTTCCTCCGCTCTCCCCTATGGGGGGATCGGATGAACACGGGCCGTATGTCCGTGTTCACCCGATCCGCCAGACGGAAGAAAAATAGGATTTTCTTCCGTCTGAAAAATCGGATCTTTGCGGAAGCGGGTGATTACGGGTGTCAGCGGATGGTCATCCGCTGAAATCCGCAATCACGTAGGAGGGACCAATGTATGTCCCGTTTTCATCCGCACATGTGAAAGGGGCCTAACTTGATAAATTTAGCACTGCTCCCAGCTTAGGGCAAAAAGTATGGATCTGTGCTCCAAAAGATACAAAGGCTGACATAATGCTCGCTGAAGTATTTTTATTAATTTTTTTCAAAGAAAATTCTTGGGTGGAAGGCTCGAACATTAGTAGTATACAAATACTTCCAGCTGCGTGGAGAAACCTTCGATCGCAAGCACTAGCAGGCCACACCTCTTTGCATTTCGTCTATCTCCCAATGGGGGCACCAGGCCAGTTACGTGAGTTAATTTTTTATATGATAAAAATACCCCAGTGAGCAATTATGTCAGCTTTTGAGCTGACACAGTGCTCACTGGGTATTGCCTTTTCTTTTTTTTTCTTTTTTTTTGAAAATAAAAATCTAGAAAACTTTGAAAAAAAGTTGGGGTAAAGAAGATTCAGTCCTATACCTCATGAGCTGGCTTCACACAGTATACTTGCCAAAAAGATGTTCCTTAATTCAAAGATTCCACAAACAGGAAATGTAAGACCGTTTAAAGGCTCTCTTGACTTATATATTGTTTATAGGGGCTGCATGGTGTAAAGGTAATACCTTGAATGTAGGAAATTTGTGAAAAAAATGTGCACCCTACACGTACATCAACTTAAATTAAGTAATATTGTGTATGACAACTAGATGTCTCCAGTGGAAAAACATATAATAATCAACATGTAAAATCCTATACAATATACACACAAAACGCTTATGGGCAAACTAACACAATTGCCCCCAGATATCTCCAGTGGGTATTCGACGTGCATTCGTTTTCGTCTGAATTTCAGACATTTTCTTTATTGTTTTAACAAACGAAAATGAACACGCAGAATCCGAAAGATCCGACATAAAAAATGCTCTATTTTTGTTTTCGTTGCTACAACAGTTTGATATAGATAGGAGATTTGACATGACGCTGACAATAGCAATCTGTGTCTATCGAATCTGCGGTCGAATGGGCCTAACCTTAACTCTATTAGTCCAAGATTATTCTATCCAAGTTATTCTAACTAAATAAATGTATTTTTCGGACGAAAACGAAATTACAAAATGAAATATTTTATGCACATTTCTAGTGGGTATATAAGAATGTAAAGTGTATTAAAAAATCATTTAAATAGTGTCCATAAACTTCCATCAAAATTAACTTCCAATAGTGCATGAGTTGCCTTATCCAGCAAAAAAGTCAATGTATGTCTTCCTCTCCCACAGCCTTCTCAGCGGAATTACATGACTCCCATTACAGGAGTCACACAGCGGATGATCTCTCAAATGGTTCGGTCAACAGTCTCCCAGAACAGGTAAGTGCAACCCACCAGATGTAAACCACTTGCCAACCATCCGCCACAGTTTTACTGTGGCAGCAAGGCTCGGCTGGGCGAAAAAACGTTATGTCGATTCACCCTGTGGCCACTTGGGGCGAGCGCCGCTGCTCACCCCTGGAGCCAATGCGAGTGCCCGGCGGGCGTGATAACCACCTAGCACCCGCGATCGCTCGTGACACAGCGAGAACTGTGATCTCAGGGGAGAAATTACTGATAGTCTGTTCATACAACGTATGAACATCGATCTGTCATTTCCCCTAGTCAGTCCCATCCCCCTTCGGTTAGAATATGCAGAGGGAACACAATTAACCCCTTGATCACCCCCTTCCTTGCCAGTGAAATTTTTACAGTAATCAAGTGCATTTTTATAGCACTGTCACTGTAAAATTGTCAATAGTCCCAAAAATTTGCAAAAAGTGTCCAATCTGTCTGCCATAATGTCTCAGTCCCGATAATAATCGCAGATCGCCGCCATTACTAGTAAAAAAATAAATAATAAAAACAACATAATTCTATCCCCTATTTTGTAGACGCTATAACCTTTTCACAAACCAATCAATACACGCTCATTGCGATTTTTTTGTTACCAAAAATATGTAGAAGAATACATATTGGCCTAAACTGAGGAAAAAAATGTTATTTGAAAAAAAATTGGGATATTTATTATAGCAAAAAGTAAAAGATAGTGGGGATTATTTACGAAAGGCAAATCCACTTTGCACTACAAGTGCAAAGTGCAGTCGCTGTAGATCTGGGGGGGGGACATGCAAGGAAAATAAAAAACAGCATTTTAGCTTGCACATGATTGGATGATAAAATCAGCAGAGCTTCCCCTCATTTCAGATCTAACCCTTAGATTTACAGCGACTGCAATTTCAAGTGCACTTTGCATTTGTAGTACAAAGTGGATTTGCCTTTCGTAAATAACCCCCATTGTGTTTTTTCTAAATTGTTGCTGTTCTTTTGTTTATAGATCAAAAAATAAAAACCGCAAAGGTGATCAAATACCACCAAAAGAAAGCTCTATTTGTGTTGGAAAAAAGGACGCATATTTTGTTTGGGTACAGCGTTGTCAGTTAAAGCGACGCAGTGCCACATTCCAGTTTACTCTCAGGACCATTATATTTTTACTCCTTTTACTATATACCAGGTTGGATTTTTGGGATGGTTGCTGAAACATTGTGCATTGCTTTTTTTTTCCAGCATTATTCAGCCTATTCACAACAGGTGTTGTTGGATTGTATTGCTGCTGTGAACTCATTAATTAAAGTGGTTGTAAACCCAATTTTTTTTCTTTTTCCTACAGGTAAGCCTATAATAAGACTTACCTGTAGGTATGAAGAATATCTCCTAAACCGGTACGGTTTAGGAGATATTCCCCTTGCAATGCGCCGCTGATTGCAGCGGCGCAGGGGGGATCCTCGGCTGAAGGGCCGGCCCCGCCGACCCATGCTGGATTGAAATCTCCCGCGCGCATGCGCGGGAGTGACGTCATCGCCGCTCCAGCCAATCAGCGCTGGAGCGGCGATACCCGGAAGACACGCTCGGCTCGGCGTGGACCAGGTAAGTTCCCTACCTCGTTCCGAGGTAAGTATTTCGTAATGAGCTAATATGCGGTGCATACTAGCTCATTATGGCTTTTGCCTTGCTGGGTTAAAAAAAAAATGTATATGCGGGTTTACAACCGCTTTAAGACAAACTGATTTTAGTTCAACCTCTGCTGCAAGCTTAGTCAGAGATCATGGGCCAGATTCACAGACATTTGCGGCGGCGTAACGTATCGCATTTACGTTACACCGCCGCAAGTTTTACGGGCAAGTGCTTGATTCACAAAGCACTTGCCTGTAAAGTTGCGGCGGCGTAGCGTAAATCCCTCCGGCGCAAGCCCGCCTAATTCAAATGGGGCGTGGATCATTTAAATTAGGAGCGTTACTGCGCCGAACATACTGCGCATGCTCCGTTTTGAAATTTCCCGCCGTGCTTTGCGCGAAATGACGTTGCACCGACGTGAGTTATGTCCTTTCCTATTCACGGACGACTTACGCAAAAAAAGAAAAAATTTATGCGGGAACGACGGCCATACTTTAACATGGCAAGTCTAAAGATAGGCCAAGAAATAGCAGCTTTAACTATACGCCGGGAAAAGCCGACTAGCGACGACGTAAGAGAATGCGACAGCCGCGCGTACCTTCGTGAATCGCCGTAAACAGCTAATTAGCATACCTGACGCGGAAAATGACGCAAACTCCACCCAGCGGGCGCCGAAGTATTACACCTACGATCCGAAGGCGTACGAAGCCGTATGCCTGTCGGATCGAAGCCAAAAGCCGTCGTATCTTGGTTTAAGGATTCAAACTAAAGATACGACGCGGAAAATTTGAAAATACGCCGGAGTATTTCTTCTGTGGATCTGGCCCCATATCCTCAGTGCTAGATGGGCCACATAAAGTCAGATTTGCTGCTAAAAAGCAAGAATCTCTTCCTGTTACCCCTCGCAACCTCTGCTGCGAGTGTTCTTTACCTGCTGTAGATCAGTACCCTGCCGCCAGTAACCACATTTACTTGCTACCCCTGCAGTGCCGTTACCCATAGCAACCTCTCAAGCCTCTTCCTATATTTCTGCTACCCTTCCCTTTTTTCTCCCAAGTACTGTTACTACTTTTCCATCAGCAGTACAGTCTGGTCAGCAAAATGCAACTACATGCAGCTCTCCAGTATCTAAGCCCAAAAAGAAACAAAACTTTTCTCCTGCTCTTACTACTCTTCCAATCTCCGTGTTGCCTGCTAATGGTGTCCTGTTCTCCTCCATGCTGATGACTGCTGCCGATTAAATCAAATCCTCCTCCATGCAGATGACTGCTGCCCAAGAGATCCAGTCCTCCTCCATGCAGACAACTAGGGATGAGCTCCGGCGTTTTTGCACACTCCACGTGCAGAGCCCGCCAGGAAGTCAGCACGGCGCTGCGCTAATCATAGGCAGGGAGACATTGTCTCGATGCGCCGCTGCAGAGATCAGGAAATGTCTCCCTGCCTGTGGTTAGCGCAGCGCTGTGCCGACTTCCTGGTGGGCTCTGCACGTGGAGTGTGTGAACACGCTGGAGCTCATCCCTACAGACGACTACTGCGATGAGATTCAGTCCTCCTCCATGCTGATGACTACTGCAGACGAGATCCAGTTCTCCATGTTGCCGCCTGCCAGTGGTGTCCATGCCTCCTCCATGTTGCTGCCTGCCAATTGGGTCAATGCCTTCTCCATGTTGCCACCTGCTGATGGGGTCCATGCCTCCTCCATGCTGCCGTCTGTTGCCAAGCCTGCCATAGGTGACCTGCAGCCTGCCACGCAGCTAAACGATGCTGTTTCCAGGGCTGCTGCCCAGCTGCATTATGCTGATTCCCGGGCTGCCTCCCAGCTGCACTATGCTGAATCCCAGGCTGCCGCCCAGCTGGACTATGCTGATTCCCGGGCTGCTGCTGCCCAGCCTGCTGATCCAGTGCATGCTGCCCAGCCTGCTAATCCGGTGCCCGCTGCCCAGCCCACCTCTGAAAATCCCCTACTTACCGCCCAGCTGGGTTTTATTTACTTTGTGCCTACTGTCCAGCTAGATTTATTTGACTCTATGCCTGCTGCTCAGTTGCATTGTTCTGCTAAGAGTAGGGTCCCATATGCCATTGCCTTGTATAGGGTATCTGTCTGACCTGGCCTTTACAACTGGTGGATATATTTGCCTTCATGGCCATGGTAGTGTTGCACTCAAGGGCAGCTCCTGGGGAGTGGCAGCGTACCATTTGTGCCTTGCCACGATGCGATTGCCACATTAGGAAACCCGGGTTGTGCAACCAGTAACTTGGTGAAACCTAGATGGCCGTTGATGTGTGGAACATGTCCTGGAAACCAGGCAATCTTCGCTGTTGTAACATGACATTTCAGTGTCAGAGTTCTGGTATTGTCGCATGACCCCAGAGCTAAGTTTGTGGATGACCCATGGTACCCCAGCATTGGGATGACTAATGTCTTGAGGGATCAAATATCATGTCTCAGAAAATCAGGCCAACAGAATACCTTACCAGTCATCAGACCCAGATGGCAGGGTTCTAAGCCAAACTTCAGATCTTTGCAGTGGGGTACCCAGTCGGCTTCCAGACCCCAGTTGTGGAGCCCTATGGAGCGGCTGGAGGCCGCTTTTTAAGGGGGAAAACTGTTAGGATTGAATTTGACTGCTGGTGGCGCTATGCTGCTCTGGGCTGTTTGCTGCAGCTCCAGTGTCCACCAGCAGGTGTCTCCCAAGAGCCAGCAGGTTGTAATAATCAGCCACACCTGGGTTCAGCCATTAGGTGGCTTTTTAAGGCTGCTCCTCCCTTATGCCGCATACACACCATCACTTTATGTGATGAAAAAAACGACATTTTCTGTGAAGTAAAAAACTACGTTTTTGAAACTTCAATTTTCAAAGACGAAGTTGCCTACACACCATCGTTTTTTCACAATGCTCTAGCAAAGCGAGGTTACGTTCACCACTTTTTTCCATTGAAGCTCGCTTCATAACTAGCTTCTGGGCATGCGCGGGTGTAAAAACATCGTTTTTTGCTACACATGGTCAATTTCTGTGAAGTAAAAAACGACGTTTTGAAAAACGACACATAAAATTGAAGCATGCTTCAATTTTTTTTTGTCATTTTTCACAAGACATAAAACAACGTTTTCCCCCATACACGGTCATTTAAAGTGATGTTTTTAAAAACGTCGTTTTTTTTCATCACATAAAGTGATGGTGTGTACGCGGCATTACCCTGGCACATCACTATTCTGATTGCCTCCCTGCTGCCAGTTGTGCCTGATACCTGTCCTGAAGCTTTCTGTACCAATCTGCCTTGCTCCTGCTTGAGTACCCTGTTATGATTTCCCCTTCCTTGCATTCCCTGTACCCTTGTTGCTTACAGTATTTTGTATAAGGATAGTTGTTCGGGTCATCAGTTATTTTGTCTTGGGGTTTGCTTACTGTTTGCTGTGTATGTTAACTGGTGTCTGTTCACTGCTCATAAACCTCACTTTAAGGATATATACTTTGTTTGGTCTCAGTTTCCTTGTGTAGCTACGTGTCAGGTCTCCTTGCTGCAGATACCTCACAGTTGGGGCCATAATCTGAAAGTGGAAAGAACATAATTTAACCACTTCCATACAGGGCACTTACGCACCTTCCCGCCCCAAGCCAATTTTTAGCTTTCAGCACTGTCGCACTTTGAATGGCAATTGCGCGGTCATGCTACACTGTACCCAAACAAAATTGGCATCCTTTTTTCCCCACAAATAGAGCTTTCTTTTGGTGGTATTTGATCACCTCTGTGATTTATTTTTGCGCAACAACTAAAAAAAAGACTGAAAATTTTGAAAAAAAATACGTTTTTTTTCTGTTAATTTTTTTGTAAATACGTTTTCTCTTTCAATTACAGGCACTGATATGGCGGCACTGATGGGCACCGATGAGATGGCACTGATGGACATCGATGAGGTAGTAATGACGGGCACAGATGAGGTGGCACTGATTGGCGGCACTGGTATGCGGCACTGATGGGCACACATAGGCAGGAACTGATGGGCACACATAGGCGGCACTGATGGGAACTCATGGGCGGCACGGATGGGCACTCATGGGCACTCATGGGCGGCACTGGGCACTCATAGGCGGCACAGATGGGCACTCATGGGCGGCACTGATGGATACTTATGGGTGGCTGAGATGGGCACTGATAGGTGGGCACTGGGCATGGATGGGCAATGTGGGGTGGCACTGATGGACACTGTGGGGCGGCACTGATTTACCCATGTGTGCCAATCAGTGCCCATTTGTGGGCACTGATTGGCATCTTTTTTTTTTTAAGGCTTTTTTTTTTTGCCCAGACTTTTTTTTGCCCCCTTTTTTTTTTGCCCTTCCCTGGTGGTCCAGTGTGGCGATCCGAGGGGGGGCTGCGCTGATAAACAATCAGCGCGAACCCCCCCTGCCAGGAGAGCCGCTGATCGGCTCTCCTTTACTCGCGTCTGTCAGAAACGCGAGTGAGGAAGAGCCATCAACGGCTCTTCCTGTTTACATCGTGATCAGCCGTGATTGGACACGGCTGATCACGTGGTAAAGAGTCTCCGTGAGAGACTCTTTACCGAGATCGGTGTTGCGGGGTGTCAGACTGACACCCTGCAACAACGATCGCCGCGATGCGCGCCCCCGGGGGCGCGCAGCGGCTCAGAGTCCAGAGGACGTCATATGATGTCCAGTCAGGATTCTACAACCACTTTGCCGACGTCAATATGTCATTGGCGGGCGGCAAGTGGTTAACCATAAAACGGCCATGACTAGGTGCTCCTCATAAGATTTCTGACAGGGAAATTAAAAGAATTATCAGAAGAGTTGTCCTGGAGACAAGGACCACTTGTGAAGAGCTTCAGAAAGACCTGAAATTAGCAAGTACAATTGTTTCAAAGAAAACAATAAATAATTAACTAAAAGGCCTTTTTGCATGCTCACCACGCAAGACTCGCTGAAGAAAAAGCATTTTAAAAATTGTTTAAAGTTTCCTGCACAACATTTAGATAAGCCTGTGAAATACTTAGAGAATATAGTCTGGTCAGATGAGACCAAAATTGAACTTTGTTTGGAGGTCAAATGGCACTGCACATCACCCCAAAAACACCATACCAATGGTGAAGTTTGGAGATAGGAACATCATGGTGTGGGTATGGTATGGTAGCTGCCATAACTCTGGTATATTTTTGTATAATGGGTGATCCTCTTTCATATAAAAGTGATCCCAGCAGCGGATTTGCCACAGGATCACTTATATATGTAGCGGGAGAGGTTCCCCCCTCCTGTTGCTTCCTGGTATTAAATACAATCTTCTCCTCGGTTTATATGAGTAAAAACAAGGGGCCAGATTCACATAGGTTAGCGGATCTTTAGATCCGCGTAACCTATGTGATTTAAGATCTGCCGCCGCAATTTTTTAAAGAAAATGCTAATTCACAAAGCACTTACCTCAAAACTTGCGGCGGCGTATCTTAAATCCCCTGGCGGAATTCAAATTCCGCGGCTAGGGGGAGTGTAGTATTTAAATCAGGCACGTCCCCGCGCCGATTTAACTGCGCATGCGCCGTCCGTGAATTTTCCCGGCGTGCATTGCTCCCAATGACGTCGCTAGGACGTCATTGGTTTCGGCGTGAGCGTAACTTGCGTCCAGCGCTTTTGCGAATCGATGTACGCAAACGACGTAAAATTTCAAAATTCGACGCGGGAACGACGGCCATACTTAACATTGGCTGCGTCTCATAGAAGCAGGGGTAACTATACGCCGGAAAAAGCCGAACGCAAACGACGTAAAAAAAAAGCACCGGGCGGTCGTTCGTTTCGGAATCGGCGTATCTCCTCATTTGCATAATCGTCGCGTAAATAAACCGAAACGCCACCTAGCGGCCGGCCGGGAATTGCAGCCTAAGATCCGACGGTGTAACACAGTTACACCTGTCGGCTCTTAGGCATATCTATGCATAACTGATTCTATGAATCAGTCGCATAGATACGACCGACGTAAATCAGAGATACGACGGTGTATCAGGAAATACACCGTCGTATCTCTATGTGAATCTGGCCCAAGGGGTATAATAAACAAGACAGTAATGTTAATAACAATATAATGAATGTACCCTCGTGACCAAAACAGACCAAAAATGTATTGTATTGCAGCTTACCAGTCATTAAATGTGGTGGCTACATCGTTTTTTTTTTATTTGACTTTTCACCTGTTGATCTTGTCACTAATACACCTATATTAGTGAGACACAGGGGCGGACTGACCATTGAGTCACTCGGGCACTGCCCAAGGGCCCCATGCCACTAGGGGGCCCCATCCGGGTTGCCAGGCTCAGTAAAACCAGGGACAGTATGTAAAAATCTGTGTTTTTTTTAGATTTGTCCCTGATATGTCCGAAAATGACATGCTTTTAATGTGAATATCCCAAGATTTTAGCTGCCCCGCCTCTGCGCTACCTCCTGGCGTGGTGGCCATCTGTAAGCCAGAGGGGCCCCATAATCTTCTATTGCCCGGGGGCCCCATGAGTTGTCAGTCCGCCCCTGGTGAGACACAACTATTGAAGAATGAGCACAGAAGACAGCAGTTATGTCGGTCTGGGGGGGAGGGGGGTGGCATTAAATGTATTGGCAGATTTAGATGCATGAACAAATTGAAGCCAAGTGATTTTTTTTTCTTTTGTAATAAAGGTTTTCAGTTTTTTTTTTTTTTAAAGCGCATCATTTTAATCACCCAGTTTGTCTCATCCACGTAAACCAATACATTATGGAGAGCTTGAGCTTGTGCAAAACAACAGACTTGCTGGCTGGAACACCAGATGAAAATCGAAGAAAGAAAGCTTAAAGAAGGAAACAAATACAGTCATCACATCTAATGCCGCGTACACAAGATCATTTTTCGGCATGAAAAAAAACAAAGTTTTTCGGCATGTAGAAAAAACTATGTTTTTCCAACTTTATCATTAAAACGATGTTGCCCAGAAAAATGCTCTAGAAAAGCGCGGTGACGTACACACGTACGACAGCACTATAAAGGGGAAGTTCCATGCGGATGACACCACCCTTTGGGCTGCTTTAGCTGATTCCGTGTTAGTAAAAGACGGTTCGCGCTTTTCTGTCTGATGCAGCGTGATGAATGTGCTTACTCCATTATGAACGCTAATTTTACCAGACTGAGCGCTCCCATCTCTTAACTTGCTTCTGAGCATGCGCAGGTTTTTAACGTCGTTTTAGCCCACACACGATCATTTTTTACAACCCTAAAAACGACATTGTTTAAAACGTTGTTAACCACTTAAGACCCGGACCTTTAGGCAGCTAAAGGACCCGGTCAGGTTTTGCGATTCGGCACTACGTCGCTTTAACAGACAATTGCGCGGTCGTGCGACGTGGCTCCCAAACAAAATTGACGTACTTTTTTTCCCCACAAATAGAGCTTTCTTTTGGTGGTATTTGATCACCTCTGCGGTTTTTATTTTTTGCGATATAAAAACAAAAATAGAGCGACAATTTTGAAAAAAATTCAATATTTTTTACTTTTTGCTATAATAAATATCCCCCAATAATATATAAAAAACATTTGTTTTCCTCAGTTTAGGCCGATACGTATTCTTCTGCCTATTTTTGTTAAAAAAAAATCACAATAAACATTTATCGAAATTTATAGCTTTTACAAAATAGGGATAGTTTTATTGCATTTTTATTCATTATTTTTTTTTTACTACTAATGGCGGCGATCAGTGATTTTTTTCGTGACTGCGACATTATGGCGGACACTTTGGACAATTTTGACACATTTTTGGGACCATTGTCATTTTCACAGCAAAAAATGCATTTAAAATGCATTGTTTACTGTAAAAATGACAATTGCAGTTTGGGAGTTAACCACAAGGGGGCGCTGAAGGGGTTATGTATGACCTAATATGTGTTTCTAACTGTAGGGGGGTGTGGCTGTAGGTGTGACATCATCGATTGTGTATCCCTATAAAAGGGATCACACGATCGATGACGCCGCCACAGTGAAGAACGGGGAAGCTGTGTTTACACACAGCTCTCCCCGTTCTTCAGCTCCGGGGACCAATCGCGGGACTCCAGCGGCGAGCGGGTCCCGTGGTCCCGGTCACGAAGCTTCGGACCGGGTCACGGGCGCGTGCCCGCGACCCACGGCTGGGCACTAGCACAGGACATACCGGTACGTGCATGTGCCATTCTGCCGACGTAAATGTGCAGGAGGCGGTCCTTAAGTGGTTAAAAAATGCAGCATGCTAAAAAAAAAGCCGAAAAATTGTGTGAAGCTCACACACGATCATTTTATATGAATTTTGAATTTAAAACAACGTTTTTTTCATACCGAAAAATGATCGTGTGTACACGGCATACAAATTGGTAAGCTGTAATGCAATAAATGTTTTCTTTTTGGTTTAATACTGCTTCAACCACTTCAACCCCGGAAGGATTTAACCCCTTTTTGACCAGACCATTTTTTGCTATATGGCACTGCGCTGATTAACTGACAATTGCTTGTTTCCTGCGACGTTGTACTCAATCAATCAAAATTGGTGTCCTTTTTTTCCCACAAATAGAACTTTCTTTTGGTGGTATTTGATCACCTCTGCGGTTTGAATTTTTTGCACTATAAACCAAAAAATAGCAGCAATTTTGATTTTTTTTTTTAAACTTTATCTTTTTACTTTCTGCTATAAAACATAAACAAAAATTGCGCTAATCTGGTATTATTAACAACTAATGCTTAATGTGCTATGACACACTGAATCTATATAAAACAAAGTGCAAGGTGCAAAAAAACAAATAATATTAAAAACACTTAAAATTCTGTGAATCCTTATAATTGATGAAAAAAATCCAACTATGCGATGATGCCATCGCGCCCCACATGACCCCGGAAGTGCAGGTGATTGCTTTTATTTGCTGGCAAACGATTTTATGCTATGCGTGTTAATATTTTATTCATTGTAAGTAGTTATTTGGCTTTCCTTTCAATAAAATTACCTTAATAGTATTACACTATTGGAGCTTTTCCTTTATACAGGGAGTGCAGAATTATTAGGCAAATGAGTATTTTGACCACATCATCCTCTTTATGCATGTTGTCTTACTCCAAGCTGTATAGGCTCGAAAGCCTACTACCAATTAAGCATATTAGGTGATGTGCATCTCTGTAATGAGAAGGGGTGTGGTCTAATGACATCAACACCCTATATCAGGTGTGCATAATTATTAGTCAACTTCCTTTCCTTTGGCAAAATGGGTCAAAAGAAGGACTTGACAGGCTCAGAAAAGTCAAAAATAGTGAGATATCTTGCAGAGGGATGCAGCACTCTTAAAATTGCAAAGCTTCTGAAGCGTGATCATCGAACAATCAAGCGTTTCATTCAAAATAGTCAACAGGGTCGCAAGAAGCATGTGGAAAAACCAAGGCGCAAAATAACTGCCCATGAACTGAGAAAAGTCAAGCGTGCAGCTGCCAAGATGCCACTTGCCACCAGTTTGGCCATATTTCAGAGCTGCAACATCACTGGAGTGCCCAAAAGCACGAGGTATGCAATACTCAGAGACATGGCCAAGGTAAGAAAGGCTGAAAGATGACCACCACTGAACAAGACACACAAGCTGAAACGTCAAGACTGGGCCAAGAAATATCTCAAGAATGATTTTTCTAAGGTTTTATGGACTGCTGAAATGAGAGTGAGTCTTGATGGGCCAGATGGATGGCCCGTGGCTGGATTGGTAAAGGGCAGAGAGCTCCAGTCTGACTCAGACGCCAGCAAGGTGGAGGTGGAGTACTGGTTTGGGCTGGTATCATCAAAGATGAGCTTGTGGGGCCTTTTCGGGTTGAGGATGGAGTCAAGCTCAACTCCCAGTCCTACTGCCAGTTTCTGGAAGACACCTTCTTCAAGCAGTGGTACAGGAAGAAGTCTGCATCCTTCAAGAATAACATGATTTTCATGCAGGACAATGCTCCATCACATGCGTCCAAGTACTCCACAGCGTGGCTGGCAAGAAAGGGTATAAAATAAGAAAAACTAATGACATGGCCTCCTTGTTCACCTGATCTGAACCCCATTGAGAACCTGTGGTCCATCATCAAATGTGAGATTTACAAGGAGGGAAAACAGTACACCTCTCTGAACAGTGTCTGGGAGGCTGTGGTTGCTGCTGCACGAAATGTTGATGGTGAACAGATCAAAACACTGACAGAATCCATGGATGGCAGGCTTTTGAGTGTCCTTGCAAAGAAAGGTGGCTATATTGGTCACTGATTTGTTTTTGTTTTGTTTTTGAATGTCAGAAATGTATATTTGTGAATGTTGAGATGTTATATTGGTTTCACTGGTAAAAATAAATAATTGAAATGGGTATCTATTTATTTTTTTGTTAAGTTGCCTAATAATTATGCACAGTAATAGTCACCTGCACACACAGATATCCCCCTAAAATAGCTAAAACTAAAAACAAACTAAAAACTACTTCCAAAAATATTCAGCTTTGATATTAATGAGTTTTTTGGGTTCATTGAGAACATGGTTGTTGTTCAATAATAAAATTAATCCTCAAAAATACAACTTGCCTAATAATTCTGCACTCCCTGTATGGTTCATCTCCTATTTATGGATGATTTGGATGTCTCGCTGTGAGGGGAGATTACGTTGAAGGACCCATTTACCATCAAATTGGGGCTTGGTTTCTGCTACCCTGCAGAGGTTATTCTGCCTACTTTTTTTACCATCCTAGCAATGGGTGGTCCCAGCTATCTGGTAAGAGTCCCTGATCACTGTGTGTGGGGTGCCACAGATGAAGGCCTCTTGAGCCCCCTTAGGGAAAGAGAGCCTTGACTGATGGGGGCATGGCCAGGTACAGGATAAGACGGCTTCAAGGATTGGTTGCTAGGGGGGAATGGGCTGGGCCTGAGCTCTGGAAAAAGTATTTCCCCGGGAATTCTGGGTCTTTTGAAGAACGTGGTTGGAAGAGCTGCCCAACCTCCCGCCTATTTTTTGTCTGGTATGTCACAGCTTGCTGCGGTTTCTTGACCTTGCCAGCATAAAATGGCTGTAATGGGCTAGGCCCTTGAGGGAACTCAGAAGTAGGTGGGCCTGTCCGGCACTTATGGTAAGGACAGGCTCCCTCCCCCTTTTGGAATTGTGTGCTCACAGTACAACTGTGACTGGCACTGGTTGAGAAAAAAGTGTTCACATGTTATGTTTGAATTTAATAAAGCTGTGGCCTTGCCCTTTCCAACCTAATGGCTGTAAGTGTGTTTATTTAACGTGGTGAGGGGTCAAGTGGGAGGGTTTTTCTATACATCTACGTTACAGTTAATTGTGCCTGGGATCATTGCGCCTCAGCAGTCAAGGCTCTGCATCACGTCACTTGGTGGTGGTTCAACTGCCCCTAATATTCATGCAGATTTGTACAATTTGAAGTGAATCATGCTGCTTGGTAATTATGATTTTCTGAATTCTGCATTTCATAACTTTCTGCAGATCCGCATGTAAATATTTAAGCAAGGCAAAATGTTGCAATGTTTCTGATTGATTTTTGATTTGACGACTCTCTGTTCTGATCTGTCTGATGTGTGGTTCACATAACTTAGGATTCACACCACCATAATTATTAAATATATAAAAATATGCATGTCTGCAAATCTTTAGATAGGTGCAAAATGTTTGCAATTCGCCTTATGTGCAAATTTATTTTCTCTTCTGTTCAAGCCAAGACATGGTAGGGTAAGGAATCCACTTTGCACTGCAAGTGCACCTGTAAGTGCACTGAAAGTACACATGGAAGTGCAGTCTCTGTAGATCTGAGGGGAAGATCTGAAATGAAGGGAAGCTCTGCTGCTTTTATAATCCAACCATGTGCAAGCTAAAATGCTGTTTTTTTTCCTTGCATGTCCCCCATGGATCTACAGCGACTGCACTTCCAAGTGCACTTGTAGTGCAAAGTGGATTTGCCTTACGTAAATAACCCCCATTATGTTGTTAAAAAAATGTTACAGTCAAGTCTGTGCCCCAAGCAATAAAAAAAAGTTGATTGTCACCTTAATTGTTGAAAGTGTGCTTAATTGTAACTTTGAAAATTTTATTCCAATAGCTGATTTGGATTTTATTAACAAATCCCAGAAGCTTAAAAAAAAAAAAAAAAAAAAGAAACAGTTGATAAGTGTTCAGATTTGTGATTTGCTGGTTTCGTTATAATAGGTCACGGCATTTGGTCTTGTGATTTGCAGGAACTAGAAAGTCATTGTCAAAATAAATAAAAAGTACAATCTATTTTGTATTGGGTAGAGGACGTTAATGTCATTCTCCATCTAATGTTTATCAAATTCAAGGTGCTGCTATTTTCAGAAGTTACACATCAAATAAATCACTATGTCCCATTCACTCTAGACTAAGTGATGAGAATATTAAACTTTTAAGTCAACTGTTTTAAATTACTTTATCTGTGCCTTCTAGAAAGCATTTTAAAATCAAATATTATTTTTTTTAGATTGCTTATATAAACAGTTTTTTGACAGCACATGCAGAGTACTACAAAGCACTTACAGAAATGCTTTAAAGAATATGTAATTAAAGTAGTCAATCAAATGTATTTATTGTAAGCATGTTATACTTATTTTTTTTAATAATTGTCTTTAATTTTGCAAGTACTTTAATTACATAATGACTTTTGTTATTAATGCAAATCGCAGTGCAACAAATTCATCACATTTGCCTATATACAAATAAAATAAAAAAATTGTTGAGTTAAGCAGACCTTACTCTAGCAGCAAGGTTCATTTATTAAATGTGCTTCCCACTCCCTGATGCAAAATGCTGCAAAATAAAATAAAAACCTGTAGGATTGAATATAATAAATATTCTTACCTTTCCACTGGTGCCTGTACCTTAGAGCAGTGGTCATCAACCCGGTGCTCAGGGTCCACTAACAGGCCAGGTTTTATATATTACCTTGGGGAGATGCAGACTAAAATACTACAATCATACTACAATCACTGAGCAAATGATCACTGATTCACTGAGCAAATTATATCACCTGGGATGTATTTTAGTTATCTTGCAAACCTTGCCTGTTAGTGGGCCCTGAGGACAGAGAGCTTTAGAGCAGAGGTAGGCAACCTTAAAGAGGTGGAGATCTACCTGAACAACATGGGAGTAGTCAAAGATCACAGGGCTATGGCTAAGTGTAGCCGACCCACAGGAAAGCTGCAGCCACGGTGTGGCTAAACCACAGTGCATCAGTGTGAAAGCAGCTCTATACTATTATGCCCAGTGTATTGCTTCACAGGGACCTGAAGATTTCATCTTTCCTGCTGCTGGTACCACTCTGGAGACCACTAGCTGGGACAAGAGGTGGAGTGTAGTTGGTATCACTCCACACGGGACAGGAGTCAGCACGACAGAGGAGTAGTTGTGGCTTGTCTTGCTCTTGCTCCCTACTACAGCTGCAGCTTTAAAAGTAGTCCCTCTACATTGCACTCTGATGCTTTGGAATGGAACCACAGTGACCTGACCACAATCTACAGGTAGATCCTGATCTACAGGTTGCTGACCCCCGCTTTAGAGGGTGACCTCATGTTGGTTGCGACAAAATCACAAGGAATGGAGGATAGACCAAATATTGTGAGATAATGCTACAACATAGTGCAAGGAGTGTCTTTACACAAGATGTGGGCTACTCTGTATTTCCCCAGATTTTGCTAGAAGGAGCAACACATTGCTTTTTCCTAGGGGCAGTGCAGGTAGGAGCCAAAGGAAAGGTAAGTATACTGTTTAATCATTTTTTCCCTATAGGTTGGTTTTAGTGGGTACTTACGATGGGGAGGAGACCCATGTAGAATAAGCAGACCTTGCCTTTTTGCTGCAAAGTCCACTTTAAGTAAACGTCCACAGTTTAAATTACTAGAGCCAACACCTTGTCTTATGCTTTGGGATTGAAGGACCTTTTATTTAAGATAGACTTTCTCCTGTCTCAATTTGCATTTGTTTCTGTATAGTATAATTGGGGTAACAGAATTAAGTTATTGCGTACTGGAATTACAACTAGAAGCAATTCAAATCAGACATTTTCTATTGGAGAGCACATTGATATTTAAAAGCTGATACATATCAAGCATGAACAAATACTACAGTTCATAATTCACCATATGCTGTCCTTCTGTTTTGGACTGCAAAAACCTCCTCCCCTCCTGATCTCTATTTTATAGTGGGGAAGTAGTTCACAGAAGTGAGCTGAGGAAGCTTATAAAAATGTTTGAGGTTACTGTTCTGTCCTGTACAGTGCACAGGAAGTTACAAGGACACTGAAATACTGGTAAATAGTCCAGGGATTTTTCTGTACTTGCAGAAAATGTATTTAGTCTTAAAAAAGGTGCTAATTCAGTCACCATATTTTAGAACTGGTAAGTTGCCGTATATGACATTTTTGTTCTTGCTTTTAGAAATCCTTTAAAGTGACAGTTGACATTGTCATTAGAATTTGTTCATCTTCCATAAAATTGTGACAAAAAGTACTTTTACCACCGCCGTTGGAAACCTGTGCCTCCTGATTATTTCCACACACCCCTGTAAGTGCTGCCCCTACGCTGTTTCCTGAACTCTGCATGCTGTTTGGCTGACTCGGATCAGAGTGGCAGGCTCCAGTAGGTAGAGGGGAAAGAGATCAGCAAATGGACATTCACAGATCTCCCCTTTCTGCTAATGGTTTGAAAGCGATGTGTAAAACATCACTTCTGAATCCTGTGTCATTTTGCCCAACCAGTACGGTGGGGCATGTGATGATAAATAAAATGTAATGAACAAATTGTATAAAAGAAATTGTAAAAGATAAAAGTTACAACCAAGCACTTAACCACCCCCCCCCTCTCCATCCCCACATACATGCATGTACAAAGGGAGCCTTGACAAGTTGTTTATCTATTTAGTTGGTGAAGCCTCGTCTTTTATATGTTACCAAAAATTGGGTAATATATTGTGTCTACGTGCCATAAAATTAACTTTAGTGGGTTTTTTTTTTTTACAAAAAGCTTAAGATTTATAAATTGTTGTGCTAATAAACATAACAAATGGGAACAAAGACTATTTTATTCCCTAAAGTGTCTGCTTTCCGAAAATATATATTGTTTTGTGAGTTTTAAGTAATCTTCATGCCTAATATAATTTTGAAAACCAAAAAAAAAAAGAAGAAGAAAAATAACTTGGGCAGACTCAATGGACTACTTAGTCTTTCTCTGCCGCCACTTTTCTATGTTTCTATGTGTGCAAAAAACACAAAAATTTCCTTAAAGCTTGTTAAGAGCTTTGCAAATGCTTTGTATAAGCTGGCTGTACACACTTTAAAAAAAAAATATGCCTGTATGTATAAGACATTAGGCAAAATCACTCAGGATATTGTAAGTCTCACTTATAGATGCAGATGATTATACACTACAAACTGCTAGACTATCACATACAGTAATCAAAATCACAACTGTTTAGGAAATCACTTTTTAATTTGCCTTTTTTGCATTTTTTTTTTAAGTCACAGATTGTGATTGATGAGTTTTGGTTATACAACTAATTTAGGTCATAGACATTGGCACCCAAATGCCTTACAGCCTTAATATTGTTACTGATTGTTTTGCCAGTGGAAGGGTTAAGTGAATCAAAATGACTGCAAGCACTGCCGGAATATTTGTCATGTGAAGGAACTATCTGTAAAAGTCAATAAGAACTTTGGGCCAAATCCACAGCCAGCGGCGCAAAATAAGTTTTTTAAAACTTATGTCATTTAAGTTACGGCGCCCTAAGTTGCTGTCGTAAGTGCCGTATCCACAGCGCATTTGCGCACAAAATTGCGCCTGCCGTAACCTAAATTCGGAGGCGTAAGGCGGGGTTATGGCAAGTGGGAAGGAAGTGGGCGTGCTTCATTGTAATAAGCCGTGACCCCATGCAAATGAAGGTCCGGCCGTACTGCGCATGCGCGCAGGAATCTGCTGCTCACTGCGCATGTGCAGAACTTTGCTTGGCGCAATCAGTGAGATAGGTAAAAGGCCAAGTGTACTTAGTTTGAGGATCGCCCTGTGCTTAACTAGCTCCAGTCAAACACACTTCATTTGCAAAAGTATTTCCCTGTGTTCCCTTCCATGAGCAATTTGCTTCTGCTCTTAGTTTGTCAGTGTTTGTTGGTAAGTTGTGTGTGATAGAGAAGTGTTGGAGGAGTAGTAGATAGTAGTTGTTTGTTTGTGATAAGTGTATTTTTTGTTTGATTGTTTCTGCTAAGTTTTTTGTTTTGTTTTTTTCTGCTTGGATTTTGTGTTTGGTTTTTGTGTGTTTGTATTTGACTTTGTAGTAGCTGTCTGCTTGTGTGTGTATTTTTGTGTATTTGTTTGGTGTGTATTTTTGTGTGTTTGTCCTGTTTGTTTTCTTGTTGCTGTGTGGTGTTTGTGATGGCTCCCAAACGCAGGAAGCTGAATTTTTCCCATGTTGAAAAGCAAATCCTTGCCAGGTATATCATCCAATATGGAAGATATTTACATGGGCCTGATAGCCGGAACACCTCCCCGGCCCAAAGGAAGAGGATATATGCAAAAATTACAGATCACATAAATGCGGCGGGGGGAGGGGAGACGAGGACCCCCGCTGGCATTAAGAAAAAGATCAATGATCTGAGGAGCGTGGTCCGCAATAAGGTGGCCAAGCTCACTGCGCATAGGAGGGGCACTGGAGGAGGGGGACCATGCCCCATCCGGCTGACTGAGGAGGAATGGGCAGTGGCCCAGTGTTTCGAGCCAGAGCAGGTGGTGGGCCTGCCTGGTTATCAGTCTGATGTTCCTGTGAGGCCAGGTAAGCTTTTTGTTTTTCTATTTGGTGATTAGCATGTGTGGGTGGGGGAAGGGAACATGTGCCAAGTGTGTGGATCCTCAAACCTGTGATTGTTTGGTGTCTTCCACAGATGACCAGGAGATTGCTGGGCCATCAGGCCAGGCTGCTGCACCACCCCAAAGACAGGAGGCTGTTGAGGAGTCCCCAGGGGAGGGGAGTGGCCAAACCTCCCCTCATGAGGAGGCTGAGGGGGAGGAGGATGAGGGGGAGGAGGATGAGGGGGAGGAGGAAGAAGATCTCCAGATTGGCCGGGAAATCATTATTGCCACTGATCTCATGACATTTGACGATACCCTTGAGGCTAGCCTTGAGGCTCCCCTTGAGGCTACCCCAGAGGCTCCCCTTGAGGCTACCCCAGAGGCTCCCCCAGAGGCTACCCCAGAGGCTGGCACCAGTCAGGCCACCATCAGGGGTAGCCCCTCCCACTCCTCCCACAACATGCCGCAACCCACAAGGGTCACTCTATCCCCTCCTACCTGGCCACAAGCCTCAGGGGCAGGCAGGATGGCGACCCAGGAGACCAGGGGGGGTCTGAGCATCTGCCGGCCAGTCTGCTGAGGGACAATGCCCAGCAGACCCGCAGTCTGGGTGACATCAAAAAAACTATGGCCAAGATGGAGCACAGCCTGGATGTAATGAGGGAGTCACTCAGTGATGTGGCCACCAATTCATTGGGTGTCATCACCTGTTTGTGGTCCCTGCATACCGCCACAACAGGCGTGGGCCAGGAGGTGACTGCCCTCACCCGGGCTGTGCAGGACAACACCCGGGCTGTGCAGGACAACACACGGGCTGGCCAGGCCAATACGGCTGCCATCACTGACTGCCTGAACAGGATAGCAGTGGCCTTGGAGGGCAGGCCAGCCGGAGGTCAGACACCAGGGGAGGCTCCTCCCTCCCCTGCTCCCCCCCCATGAAGATACTCCCTCCCCTGCTCCCCCCCCAATGAAGATACTCCCTCCCCTGCTCCCCCCCCCAATGAAGATACTCCCTCCCCTGCTCCCCCCCCGTGAAGATCATCCAGGTGCCCGTGGCCGTGCCCGTGGCCGTGCCCCTGCCCGTGGGCAGCCCAGACGGAGCACTCGCCGCCGGACTTAAATACCAGGGGTACTTTTTTTTTTTTTTTTTTTGGTTTTATAATTTTGTTTATTATACTGTACTTATGATTTGGTTTATGTGTGTGAATGATGTGTGAATGTGGGGGGGGGTGGCATTCCTGACAAAATAAGGGTGTCACCCTCAGTTTTGGTGGAGAAGGGATCCCCAGGACCAGGGAGAAGTCATCCTAGGTTCCTGAATGGTGTATGAATGCACAGTGACATAATTGGAGCCGTGGCGAGGTGTTACTGCTCCCAAGTACCAAAAGGGGGGGGGGGGGTACTTGGATCTAATCCAATTCGATGTGCATGTGATGTGTCTGTGCTAGGGACCACAGTGGTGTGCATTCATGCATTCTCATTGTGACATAAATCATGTGCGTTTCCAGAGACAAAAACATTCTCAATGTGTCATTAATCATGTGCGTTTACTGTGCAAAGCAACATTCTCATTGTCACATAATTCATGTGCGTTTGCAGTGAAAACAAATAATATCATTGTCACATAATTCATGTGCGTTTGCAGTGAAAACAAATAATATCATTGTCACATAATTCATGTGCGTTTGCAGTGTAAAAAAATAATATCATTGTGACATGATTTATGGCCATTTACTGAGAAAAGATGCCTTCTGCGAGGCGTCTCCTGGCTACTGTGCCCTCAGTAGACCGGGTAGAGTGGGCTAGGGGGGGATTGCCTGGGTGGGGGGTCAGGTCAGCAAGTAAGTTAATCTCCAGTCCCCTTCTCATTGCAAAGTTGTGAAGAATACAACAAGCCCCTATTATTTGGCACACAAAGTCTGGGGAATACAACAGTGTACCCCCAGTCTTGTCCAGGCATCTGAAGCGGGACTTCAGCAGCCCAAATGTACGCTCCACTACTGCCCGGGTGCGAATATGAGCCTCGTTGTAGCGTTGCTCTCCTGGGGTTTGGGGGTTCCTGAAGGGGGTCATCATGTGAGGTCCCAGGGCATATCCAGAGTCACCTGGAAGGGAAAAGACAGGAGGATATTAGTCATGCATGTGCCCCTTGTGATGTCTGCATCATGGGGGGGGACAGTCATACCTGACACCCATGTCACTCACCAACCAGCCAGCTGTCTCCATACACGTTCTGCTCCAATTCACGTGATATGTTGGTCTGCCTGAAGATGTAGCTGTCATGGCACGAACCCGGAAATTTGGCACAGACATGCCAGATGAGGCCATGGGCATCTACGATTACCTGCACATTTATGGAATGCCAGTTTTTGCGATTCCTGAACAGGTGCTCTGTATCATGGGGGGGCTGTAGTGCCACATGGGTACAGTCAATGGCCCCGATGGTCCGTGGGAATCGGGCAATCTGATAAAAGTCGGCCATGCTCTTCATTCGATGGTCCTTCTGGGTGGGCTTTTCAAATTGACTGCCCATGCGTCTCAGTATTGCAGGGACAACCTGGTGCACACACCTGCTCATCGAGGACTGTACCATCCCAGCCAGACCTCCACATGTTCTTTGAAAAGACCCAGTGGCCAGAAAATGCAGGGTGGCCATAACTTTAATGTGAGCTGGCAGGGCATGGGATCGTTGGGTTGGGGTGTTCAGATCATCCTGCAGGATCCTGGTTAAGTCCAGGATGGCTTCCTGGTTAAATCTGAAGTTGCCAAAGACCTCAGACGCAGTCATGCCAAAGAGATCTTGGCGTGGGCGGTATACCCTCTCCTGTGCCCTCCTCCTCCTCCTCTGTGCCCTCCTCCTTCTCTGCGCCTGTAAAGTTGCGAGTGCCGTTATAATCATTGATGGCCCGGGCATTTTGGCAGTCACAATGAAGTCCAGCAAAGAAGTGTTGGCAGCTCTTCCTAAATGGTGTTGCTTCAGCAGACCTTTACAGGGCTGGTGTAAAATTAGGGCTGCTTTTATAAAGTCTAATTTTGCTCCAGAAAACTAACAGGTGCGTACAGGGCGTTATCTACGGCGCACAGGGCGTAATCTACGGCGCACACACTTAATTTTGAGGATCGCCCTATCTCCCTCATTTGCATCTTTGCCTATCAAATAAAGCGGCGTGACTAGCGTAATTTGCGTCAGAGGATGCGCCGGAGTAATTATTTTAGGTAGGACGGAAAAACCGGATTTTTCGTTTTGAGGATCGGGCGCAAAGATACGCGCGGAGTAAAATTAGAAATCTCGAGTTAAGTCGGCGCATCTGCTTTGTGGATTTGGCCCTTTAATTTTAGCCTTCCTGCTATTATCACCAACACAAAAAGAAAACGATTTCAGCCCTTTATGATCTTGTCAGTCACAACAGTGAAAATTACAAGTTCTGTTTACTATTACTTCTCCAGGTGCTAGATTGAAGAGATGGACCATGAATCAATTTGCAACTTGAAGTTTGCCTTGGTGATTGAATTGAATTGAACTCAGAGACCAATGTTTTTAGATTTTTAAAAATCTGCACCATGCTGAATAATTGTTGATATTCTGGTCCTAACCTGGTCCATATTTTTTATACAAATCTTCCCTTATCTAGACCTAAGAGCATAATTACTCAATTATGCTATGCATACAAAAATGTTGAATGATTGACACCATTGTACAGTACATTGACATTTATCCAACATGGTTGAGAAAGGTCCTTAGTGGAAATATATATTGCGCAATATTCCTTGCTGTCCTGTGTGAGATGTGGTACCATATGTATAGCATGTACAATATATATTGGTTGCAGTGGTTTATGGAGGCCTATACTATCCTGACTTTCAGATGAAAAGGAGGAGTATAGCTTTAGCACACTAATCTTGGCAATGCTAACAATGGAACAAAAAGGCTAGACCAGTCGATTCTCTCAGAGTACAGACTCTTAGGCTAAGGTATGGAGCATAGAGCAGGGAACTCAACAAAGATATTTGTATTGTGCAATAGGGAAATAAAGGATGTTCATAATCCTTTTGCAGCATATCTGCACAGAAATAGAATTGTTGCTGAATTTTACAGAAAATGGTTGGACTATCACATCACATAATAATTCATGCCTATAGGTTAAATAAAATGTGTACTGTATGTAGCACCCGCATACACTACTAGTGGTAGTGTAGTGCTACTAGTGGTAGTGTAGATAAAACATGGCTGGGCAATTCCAAAATTCTAATCATCTTCTGGTAAAGCCATTCCTTTCTTGATTTGGATGTATGCTTTGGGCCGTTGTCATGCTGAAAGATGAAGTTCCTCTTCATGTTCAGCTTTCTAGCAAAAGCCTGAAGTATTTGTGACAATATTGGCTGGTATTTGGAACTGTTCATAATTCCATCTACCTTGACTGAGCCCCCTATTCCAGCTAAAGAAAACAAGCCCCAAAGCATGATGCTACCACCATGCTTCACGGTGGGTATGGTGTTCTTTCGGTGATGTGCAGTGTTGTTTTTGCGCCAAACATATCTTTTGAAATTATGTCCAAAAAGTTCAACCTTGGTTTCATCAGACCATAACACATTTTCCCACATGCATTTGGTAAACTTCAGATGTGTTTTTGCAAAATTTAGCCATGCTTGAATGTTTTTCTCGTTAAGAAAAGGCTGCCATCTTGCCACTCTACCCCACAGCCCAGACATATGAAAAATACAGGATATTTTTGTCACATGTACCACGTAGTCTGTACTTGCCAGATATTCCCACAGCTCCTTTATAGTTGCTGTAGTCCTCTTGGCAGCCTCCCTGGCCAATTTTCTTCTCGTCCTTTCATCAATTTTGGAGGCACATCCAGTTCTTGGTGGTGTCACTGTTGTGCCATATTTTCTCCACTTGATGATGACTGTCTTCACTGTGTTCCATGGTATATCTAATGCCTTGAAATTTCTTTGTACCCTTCTTGATTGATACCTATTAACAATGAGATCCCTCTGATGCTTTGGGAGCTCTCTGCGGACCATGGCTTTTGCTGTAAAATTGTGACTAAGAAAATGTTAGGAAAGACCTACCCTAAAAACTGAACTTTATTTGGGGTAAATCAGAGGCACTTTAAAATTATGGCAGGTGTGTACTGACTCCTATTTAACCACTTGCCTACTGGGCACATACACCCCCTTCCTGCCCAGACGAGATATTAGCTTCCGGCACTGTGTCGCTTTAACTGACAATTGCGCGGTCGTGCGACGTGGCTCCCAAACAAAATTTACGTCCTTTTTTCCCCCCACAAATAGAGCTTTCTTTTGGTGGTATTTGATCACCTGTGCGGTTTTTATTTTTTGGGCTATAAACAAAAAAAGAGCGTCAATTTTGAAAAGAAAAACACAATATTTTTTACTTTTTGCTATAATAAATATCCCATTTTTTTAACAATTTTTTTTTTTCTCAGTTTAGGCCGATACGTATGCTTCTACATATTTTTTGGAAAAAAAAAATCGCAATAACCTGGTTTGCGCAAAAGTTATATTGCCTACAAAATAGGGGACATAATGATTTTTTTTTTGATTTTTTTTTACTAGGAATGGCGGCGATCTGCGTTTTCTTCGGGACTGCGACATTATAGCGGACACATCGGACACTTTTGACACATTTTTGGGACTATTCACATTTATATAGTGAACAGTGCTATAAATATGCATTGATTACTGTATAAATGTGACTGGCAGGGAAGGGGTTAACCACTAGGGGGCGGGGAAGGGGTTAAATGTGTATCATGGGTGTGTTCTAACTGTGGGGGGAGGGGGGTGCCTGGGGGAGGTGACCGATCTGTGTCCCTATGTACAAGAGACACAGATCGGTCTCCTCTCTCCCTGACAGGACGTGGAGCTCTGTGTTTACACACAGAGCTCCACGTCCCTACACAGTTAATGGGCAATCGTGGGTGCCCGGTGGCGCGACGGGTGCGCGCACCCTAGAGCCTTTAAATGACAGGACGTCATATGACGTCCTGTCGGAACAATAGAGCATTCCACCCGCCGTCATTTGACGGCGGGCGGATGTTAAGTGGTTAACATGAGTTTGAAAGTGATTGCTTAATTCTGAACACAGCTACATCCCCAGTTATATGCGGATTTGCACACTTATGCAACCACATTATTTTATTTTTTTATTTTTACTCACCCCCCTAAAAGATTTCAGTTTTGTTTTTCAACTGTTTATAGGTCACATTAAAGGTAGAAAAAATGTTAAGGTTTTGAAATTATTTATCTTTGTCTCATTATTTTACATCACAGAAACCTGACATTTAAACAGGGATGTGTAGACTTTGGTGTGCGCGGCCTATTGCATTAGGGTGTGCACCCCAAAGTTCAAACACACACTAATGCCACCTGCTGTCACAGGAAGGTGGCTCTGGTGATGGGAGACAGTTGATTGGAAGCATATTACATTACACCCTAAATATGGGTGTAACTTGTTCCAAAAGTTGAACCTAGCCTTTAATATAATGGGGGCATTTACACTGGCCACTGGCACCCCCAACCACCCACCTGGTGCTGCTGCTGGATAATGCTAATGCACATGGGGTGATTAGGGTGTGCCCAGGCACACCCAGCACACCCTGTGTACATGCCTATGTATTCACTGTATGTCTCCTGACATTATTACCTTCATTTATATACATTTTTAAGTAAAATACATTTATATAGTATTTTTAAGGTATTTTACATGTGTACTGCATGCACATAATGAAATCAACTGTTATTTTGGATTTTCTTAAACCTATTGTTTGCTATACTGTGAGCAAACTTGAACTGTTCCATTCTGTGCAATTTGTTTTATTTATTTTTTAACACAAATCATGTTATCCTGTTTATCCCAAACCATGTTCCTTTTTTTTTCTTTGCAGAAAAGTGTATTCTTGATATTAAATGAAAATGAAAGTGACGTGGTTTTCATCCTCTGCTGCTCCAGAGAAATGTAACGCGGTTTATAGAGAACTGGAACATTAGTCTATTTGCCTCGTAATAGATATTTTGTGTTTGGCAGACAAACAAATATCCTGCTGGGCCAGCCAATATGTGCTTCCATTTGTTATTTTCAAAAAAAATAAAGGTGATTTCTCTTGGAGTAAAGAAAATTACCTGAGGCATTGAAACTCAATGCATATAAATCTCTTTGTAAAGATTATTTATTTAAAAATATGTGGTATTATACCAATAATTTATGGATGGTGTTGTGGAAATGTTATTAAGATGTATTTAATATGTATTGTCACAGTGTCTCCCAGTGCTACTTCTCCTGCAGCCCGCTCTAAAGAGTGGACTGGGGCAGACTGACACCAGCTGAGACCCGTTTGGTAGTGGAAAGCTTCTTGAGGATGCAGAGAAGTGTTTGCAGAGTGCAGATACAGTATGTCCACTAGCGAAGGGCCCCTGTGCAATGCACAGATGATCGTCTGGGTGAATGCAGACATTATCGGCTATGGGGAGATGTACGCTTGTGTCACTCTGTGTGTCTGATCAGCACGTGGGGAGGCTATGGTGTGTCTCTGCAGATAATCTCCCATCAGCAGGAATGGTAGAATAATCCAGATATGCATTGTTCTCTGAACAATGCAGAATAAGGCCTTGTACACACGACCGGATCTGTCCGATAAAAACGGTCCGTGGACCGTTTTCATCGGACATGTCCGCTCTGAGATTTTGGTCTGATGGTTGTACACACCATCAAACCAAAATCCGCGCAGACAGAATACGCGGTGACGTGACGACGACGTGAAGGCGACGATGACGCAGCGACGTGCGAGAACCCGGAAGTTAAATGCTTCCACGCATGCGTCGAATCACTTCGATGTCATGCGCGGGTTCTCGGGCCAGCGGACATGTCCGATCGGTCATACTGACCATCGGACATGTCCGGCTAAGAATTTTTTGTCTGCCGGAAAACGGTCGGCTGGACACATGTCCGCTGGAAAACGGTCCGGTCGGCCGTACAGACGACCGAACATGTCCACGGAAACTGGTCCGCAGACCAGTTTCAGCGGACATGTTCGGTCGTGTGTATGAGGCCTAAGGATTCACGCCAACTGTAAAAATGGCAGTTTTTGTGTGCGTTATGGTGGAGGACAGCATTCATAATTTCAAGGCCAGCCATGTGACTTTCTTTGTCTTACTGGAAAGCATGGCTTACAGTTACAAGGGGCCGGGAATCATACACACTGCTCTGCATGGACACATCCATACACTCCCCTAGTCATTGTTCATTGGTTGAGATTTGTATAACTCCTCCTGTTTGAAGGAATGCCTGTGCTTGATTGGCCGATTCTGAAGCTACCAAGCTCTATTGTTAAGTACTATAAATAAACAACACAGGCTCCCCAAAAACAAGTCGGCCTGTGGAGCTAAGCATTTGAGGACGGTAGTTATGTTTGTGTTACTTGGGAAGATACAGGTGTACACTGATGCATTATACCAAAAGACTGAAAGGGTGCTTATTTAGTGCAGGAGACATGGATTACGCATAGCGTATAGAGAAATTTCCACGTCAATGGTGGATGCCTCACATCTTACAGGTGTGGTTGGATATTCATTAAAGCAGCAGTGGTCAACTTAACAATTACAATAGGCCTCAAGTGTGTCCCCAAATGCTTCCAGAGGGCTGCACAATAGAAAAACAAAAGGGCTGTTCTGCTGTATTTTTGTATGCACAATAAACAAAAGTGAGAGTAAAATAAGCCCCAGCATTGATGTCAGTGACTGCAAAAATAACCCCAGCACTGGTATCTGTGGCTGCAATAATAACACCTGGCATTGGTATCAGTGATTTCAATAATAACACCTAGAATTGGTATCAGTGATTGCAATAATAACACCTAGAATTTGTATCAGTGATTGCAATAACACCTAGCATTGGTATCAGTGATTGCAATAATAACACCTGGCATTGGTATCAGTGATTGCAATAATAACACCTAGAATTGGTATCAGTGATTGCAATAACACCTAGCATTGGTATCAGTGATTGCAATAATAACACCTGGCATTGGTATCAGTGATTGCAATAATAACACCTAGAATTGGTATCAGTGATTGCAATAATAACACGTGGCATTGGTATCAGTGATTGCAATAATAACACCAGGCATTGGTATCAGTGATTGCAATAATAACACCTGGCATTGGTATCAGTGATTGCAATAATAACACCTAGAATTGGTATCAGTGATTGCAATAATAACACGTGGCATTGGTATCAGTGATTGCAATAATAACACCAGGCATTGGTATCAGTGATTGCAATAATAACACCTAGAATTGGTATCAGTGATTGCAATAATAACACCAGGCATTGGTATCAGTGATTGCAATAATAACACCTAGAATTGGTATCAGTGATTACAATAATAACACCTAGAATTGGTATCAGTGATTACAATAATAACACCTAGAATTGGTATCAGTGATTGCAATAATAACACCTAGAATTGGTATCAGTGATTACAATAATAACACCTAGAATTGGTATCAGTGATTGCAATAATAACACCTAGCATTGTTGTCAGTCATTGCAATAATAATACCTAGCATTGGTATCAGTGATTACAATAATAACTCATATTATTGGTGTCAGTGACTGCTATAATAAGATGGCAAGCTTCCTTGGTTGTAAAGTGTAGGAAGGTTTAGATTAATTTGAAAGTGTTTGTTATCCTAACACTTCATATTCCTGATATGTGGCTGCTGTACCGTGTACTTGTATGAGAAAGTATCCTGCTCTCTTTGTATCACTTTCTTCATGTGAAATCCCTGGTGTTTCTGCCAGTCCCTCTGCTTTCCTATTAAAAACTGACCACACTAAGCAGGAGAGCACAACGTGATCAGTTCTCTAGCTATGCTGGGAAATCAGTTAACTCTCCTCCTAAAATCAGACTTGCCCTGACATGCCTCCACTGCACAGCCGTTCACTGGGAAGTGTACAAAAATGTTTTGCCTTTCATTTCTTTTTTAAACTGAATGAATGTGTTTTTTTTCAAGGTGATCGTTTACAGTCACTTTAACTAGTTGCTGCCTGCCCACCGTCAATTGACGGCGGGGCAGTGGGGCTCCTGTGTGCCGCCCCGTGGGGTGCGCAGCACGGCGATCGTGGCTGCGCAGTGTTTCTAGGACACGGCACGACCCAAATCTCTGTAAAGAGCCACATGTGTGATTGGACACAGCCGGTCACATGTAAATACGGAGATACCGGTAATTGGCATAGAGTGACTCCTTTTGGGGTGACTCTAAGCACTTCTGATCTCTAGCAAATACTACGAATTACCTGAATTTGTTGTAAAAAAAATTCTGACACAATCACGTAAAGCGAAACTCCTGGAAAACAGCTAAATATATGTAGCGCCCTGCTACTTTCATAACTGGTGCTGCCTTAAATTTAGAGGGTGGTCAGAGATTTAGTTGCCTCTGACTGTGTTGTTTTGCCTAATTTGGGCCTCTGTTCCAGCCATTGCTGTACTGTGAGTGACCACTATTGTTGTCTGGGGTGCCTGTACCACCCCAGGCCAAGGGTGGCAGCAGTCGAGTCGGGGTGTATTGGGTGTTTTTCCTCAGCAGCCAATCAGTGGGGGTTGATCGCCTCGCTGTGCATGCTGGGGGAGAGTACTTAAGGGACAGACGTCATTAGTTCTGGGTCGACGTCGTTGTGAGGCCATCCCTGGCTGTCGTCCCACCACCCCCCGTGTGTGGCCCTCATGGCCGGAGGTGCTGGTTCAAGTGTTCCTGGCTCCGGGACCACGTTGGTTCAGGGTTTTGATCTACTGTTTAGGCCCGGTAGTCAGACTGGGTCTACAGTTGCAGAGTGATCCTGTGCTGGAGGGGCCTTGAACTTCATCGAAAGGCGCACGCTTGCTGAGAGGCTGAATGATGGTCGCCTGTCAGTTCTGAATTTACCAAGGTTTATTCGAGAGAGATACGGGTGCTTAATCCTGTGTTGAGAAGGAATCTGGACCGAATACATCTCCATTAGGGATGACCAGAAACACCCCCCCCCCCCATTCGGTTCGCACCAGAACCCGGGTCTTGCCCCAGGGAATATGTATCAATGGAAAATAGTTTTCAAAACGGTTGTTTTTTCTGGAGCAGTGATTTTAATGATGCTTAAAGTGAATTTTTTGGGGGAAAAATTCCTTTAAATATTGTACCTGCTGGGTGTCTATAGTATGCCTGTGAAGTGGCACGTGTTTAGAACTGTCCCTGCACAAAGTGACATTACTATAGGAAAAAAAGTAATTTAAAACTGCTTGCGGCTTTAATGTAATATCTGGTCCCTGCAGTATGGATGAAAATCATTGAGAAAAATAGCATGGGTTTCCCCCCACTCCCCCCAGGTCATTACCAGCCCCTTTGGCCCTATATACTTTGAACAGCAGTATACAGGCGGTGCAGATTTGTTGTAGATTTGTTGTTAAGTATAATCTGTTTGTAATTTTGAACTGGTACTTTTTAAAGTGTAGCTCCAGCCAAAAAATCTATTTTTAAGCTTTTTGGAAAACATAGAGAGGGGTTATCCCTATAACATTTGTTTTGCTGTCTGTGCGCATCTGTTCAGAAGATTGCACCTCACTTTCTGTCCCAATGACAAATGATTTTTTGAAAATGTGTGTTTTTTAGTGAAACAAGGATTGGTGATAAAGCATCAGTGGACAGGAGACACCTCTTAGGCCTTGTACACACGGTCGGACCAAACCGATGAGACTGGTCCGTCGGTTCGTTTTCAGCGGTTCACCTCTGAAGTGGCCTGACGGCCTGATATATGTACACACCATCAGTCCAAAATCCGAGCGGGTCAGAACGCGGTGACGTAAAACACACGACGTGCTGAATAAAACGAAGTTCAATGCTTCCAAGCATGCGTCGACTTGATTCTGAGCATGCGCGGGTTTTGAACCGATGCTTTTCTGTACTAACCATCGATTTGGTCCGATCGCCCAGCGGTCCAGCGGTTCGGTTTTGAAGCATGTTTAGAAATTTTGGACCGAAGGAAACCAGACCGCTAGCCTATACACACGGTCGGTTTGGTCCGATGAAACTGAACTTTGGTTCATTCTCAGCGGACCAAACCGACCGCGTGTATGAGGCCTTACAGAAGAGAATTTCCCTCCCTAGGGGTAGATTTCCTCTCACATCCTGTTGTCTCCTTCCGTTTGCAAGTAGGACTTGGTGGGCGCAGAAATTAGCGCAGTAAAAATACTTGCTGATCAGCCACTGCCTGTGATATTAATTTGACAACAACAGCAATTGTATTCACATGGCATGGGCCTTTTTAAAAAAAAAAATTTAATGCCGCGGCACCAAAATGCATGGTGCATTTGTTAGCATGCATTTTTATTTTTGTGATTTTTTTTTATTTACACAAAAATGCATGCCAACAAAAGCACCATGCATTTTGGTGCTGCGGCATTAAAAAAAATAAATAAAAAAAAGGCCCATGCACTTTGGTGCTATTGAGGGGTGGCAAGCAGTTCATTCTCAAATTAATAGGCTGTTCTGCAGCAAGGTACATACTCTGATGCATCGCATAGATGTGAAGTCGAACCTTTAAAACACAGTCAGGAGGCCGAGGGGCATCAAAAACCACAGCAGTGATAGCTGATAATAGCATGACTGTTTTGTACAACGTCACTACAGTACTACGGGTAGGGGGCGTGATTCATTTAAATGAAGCGCGTCCCCGCGCCGATTGAACTGCGCATGCTCCGTTTTGAAATTTTCCCGCCGTGCTTTGCGCGAAATGATGTCGCAACAACGTCATTTTTTGAACTTAGACGTGAGTTACGTCCATCCCTATTCACGGACGACTTACGCAAAAAAAAATGTCAAATTTCGACGCGGGAACGACGGCCATACTTAACATGGCAAGTCTATCTATACGCCACAAAATACCAGCTTTAACTATACGCCGGAAAAAGCCGACTACAGACAACGTTAGAAAATGCGACGGCCGCGCATACGTTCGTGGATCGTGGTAAATTGCTAATTTGCATACCCGACGTGGAAAACAACGCGAACTCCACCCAGCAGGCGCCGAAGTATTGCATCTAAGATCCGAAGGCGTACAAAGCCGTATGCCTGTCGGATCTTACCCAAAAGCCGTCGTATCTTGGTTTGAGGATTCAAACTAAAGGTACGACGCAGGAAATTTGAAAGTACGCCGGCATATCAGTAGATACGCCGGCGTACTTGCTCTCTGGATCTGGCCCTACATATGTAGAGATATGTAGGGATACAAAAAAATTATAAATGGAATTATTACATTATAATGAATGAATACATGAATGAATAAATACATATATGGTAATTTAGGAGGACACATGGAAAATATACATGTCATAGTAATATAGTATATACAGTATATATACACAAACAAAGACATAAAAGGTCCTGTATCCATATGTGTGTTAGTGTACTCCCAACAAAGCCATATATGCACATAGATATCCTCCATAACAAATATGCAAGAAAAAGGAAAATAAAATAGGAAAATAAAATAAATTAAATAATGGTGTTGGTCTCTATTTCCTCGTTTAGGCCATGGGGCGACATAGTATTTAAAGAATAAATCCAAAAAGTGCCCTGCTGAGCTCTGATGAAGAGGCCTCTGTTGCCTTGAAACGCGTCAGCCGGCAGTGACACACCTCTTTCCCCCCATCCGGGATTGTGGCTCGAGGGGCATTCATCATCATATCGTTGTTGACAAGCCTTTTATACTATCTCGTTTGTGAGTAGTTATATTTTATCTCTATTTATTAAACTGTCAAACTGTAATACACTAGGCTGGTGCGCCTTTCTTTTTCTTCTTTTTGTTTTTGTTCTCTGCTAGGATGTTCCCCGTCCCTGAAGGGCAGCAAGGCCATTGTTACCAGTTTTGATATTTGTGCAAATTTCCATGCAGAATATTGACTAACTGTCGGACAATCCACCCGTGCGCAGGAGCTTGTGTGTTTTAAGGTAGAAAATAGACTTCGGTCTAAAGGAAGTGTGAGCTATGGGAAGAGAAAATCGAAAGTATTGAGACCACACTATCAAATCATCCTCTTCTTCATCAACGTTCCAAAGGTCACAAAGATATTGGATCGCTTGTTGGTCTGCAGAAGTATCCAAGTTGGGCATCATATCACATGATGGGATAGATTCACTAAGAGCAGTAGGGGTTTTCATGTTAAAATATCTTTTCAACGTTAAATTACCGATACATTTGTTGAGTGAGATCTTTAAACATAGTAAATGAATTAGGATAAGTGGTAGGAGCAAAATCAAGGCCTCTGGCTAATAACGAAGATTCTTGCATATTTAGAGTAAGAGAAGATAGATTATAAATCTTCACAGTTTCCGCATAGTGCATGCTTGGCCAATCATCAGCCAGCAATGCACTGCGATGCTGCAGTGAATTATGGGCTGTGACACGTCACTCGAATTTGACACGAACGGCCCAAAACGTTCGTAATACAATGTTCAAATTGAACGTGAGTTTCGACTCAAATACGAAGCTCATCCCTAATCTCCATCTTTAGGAAGTTCTGTGGCAGAGACTTTGCTAAAGTTTCTGTGTGACACTCTGGCTGCTAGGCTAGTGAGAGAGACCTATCCAGGTGCACAATGCCCGCTCTGGCTAGAGTGACAACGCAAGTTTTATTGCTGGAAGCAGGATTGTTTCCAAACAAGGTTTTACACCTGAACCTACTACCTAATATTTTTTCTACCTCTTCAACTAATACTTTTATTATTTTACCCCGTTGGGTAATAAAGCACAGAAAAATACACCTCAAGTGTGGACATTGCAGTTCTTCCGAGCTCTCATCGTGCACCCTAGACGGCGAAGGAATAGAGGTAACATGCCACCCAAAACAAACCAGCAGCTCTTTCGGGGGTAGTGTTACACGTGGGGGCTCCTCCGGGATTGGCTGTTACCTCTCGCAATGGAACTGAGACTTTATTTTGCCATTGAGAGTCTGAAATTTGTCAAGGTGTTGGACTGTGCTTGTGCAGAAGGGGTTAAGGTCAGGTCATTTGCTCAAGGCGTTGGCCGCACATGCAACGGAGTGACGTGTTCAAGCAACATGCCCAGAAAATAACTCAAAGTGGGAGGAGTTACCCACCCCTCGTGAGACGTAGGAGAGTTTGGCGCCAAGAGACAGTGTGATTTGCCCGTCCTGGAGAGAGGATCGGTGTATCCAACGCCATCCGAGAGGCTGAGGCCTATTATGTCTTTCGCTGAAGCTAGCGCAATTCCCATTCCAACCGGAGCTTCGCTGACGGACACTGGGATCCACATGAAGCCGCGGGGGCGTTTTGTGCTCAACACGAGTGGCAGTGTGGAGGCGTTTGGCGTATCCTGTCCAAGATGTGAGGAGCTGACAATCCGGATCCAACTGTTCATCCGATGTGTGAGGTGCGGTGAGTACCTCTTTGAAGTGGATCAGCCTACAGAGTCGCCCCGTGCCTATCGGGTAGACTGGGTCACAGGGACCGTTACTGCGGAGGAAGCTACTCCCAGGCCCGCTACTGCTACTGCTTCTGCTGATGCTACTGCTTCTGTTTCGGCTGCCACGCCAATTGTGTCTCCCACCATGAGTGACTGTGGTCAAAATGAAGGAGATGTGTCTACGACAAGTGTGGATGCTGCTACGGAGACCATGTGCATGGGGATGGTACCCGCTCGTCTCGCCGCCAAGAAGGTGGGCTATGTGAAGGTCTCCCACGGCCATGATCGAGGCCTGCCCCAGCGTATACCGGGACTGGACTCCAGGGAGGATGTTGCCCCTGTCGAGGCCAGGCGAGGAACTGGCAAGCAAACTGGAGATATTGTAACCAAAGTTGTGCGCACTTGTTTGCCCGCAGAGGAGTACGCAAGCTCTGAGTTAGATTCCTCCTCTGATGCGGGGGATGACCACTGGTTTGAGCCAGAGATGCCTGAGCTAACATGGGGTAAAGAGTCCCGTGCTGTAGCTGCCCGCAACTCAGGAACATGCTCACTGATGGACTCTGGGGATACCACGCCACGGGTGGATATCCCGCAAACAAACTGGGAGGTTGTACTTGATAAAGGTGTAGTTACCAGAGGGAAGAATGTGCCTCCAACTATGTTGCCTTCCTTGAAAAGGTCTCCTGAGGCCTGTGTGATGCCAGGACTGGGACACTCCCGCACGCTACCTAAACTTTCCCGCCTGCAGAGAATCCTGATGAAAAGGGTAGCACTTGACTATGGGTGGGAGTTCCCCTATGTGCCCGAGACTCTCATGAAAGAGATTGCGGACAATCGTGAGGGATGGTACCGAGAAGCCATCTGGGACTACCTCAAAGTGCCAAAACCGTCCCGGGACTTTAATATGTCGTTTATTCTCACTCACCGCTTTGAAGGTTGCCGGGAGTTTTGGAGCTATGGCCGGTAAATCTACAGTGATCGGGTGGTCATTAAAAGGCCTGGAAAATTTGATCGGATCTACTTGATCACCACCCTTGATGATCAGGGGAAAACCCTTACCTTGCCTGATCCCAGGCTCTACTTGTGAAGAGAACTGGCAAAACATGCTTATGGCTTTGTTTTTTTCTTCCCCTCTTTTGAATAAGTCTATTCGGGAACTATGCTTTTTTTTCCCCACATTGCTGAGATGTGTTCGACTCTGGAGGGTATAAGAACCTAGTCATTTCAGATTAGGGCCCTTGAGGACTTTGCGGTCAAGAAAAAAAAAGAGAATTAATATGTCTTCATTAAAACATGTCTATTTTCACTAGCAGACTGTGGTGCACTTTTGGATCAAGCTAGAGGGCAGTGTTCCGCAACTTTTAAGAGAGATTTTTTTTTTCCCTTTCTCTTTAGCACTGAGGAAGGAGGCATCGCCTTTACTGGCAGAAGGTGCAGCTTCATTCTTCCTTAGGGAACTGTAGAAAATTTTAGATTTGCATGTGTTTTCTCTTTGTTTTCTTTTTTAGGTCCAGTTGATCTTCTATCAAGACTGTCGGAGAATGGGGAAGACTAGATAGTCAGGAATACTAAAGTGATTGTAATGTAATAACATTTGTTATGTTTTACTCTCTCTCTCCTTTTCCTCTCGACTATCACTATACTGTTTAACCACTTCCAGCCCAAGGACGTCATATGACGTCCTGGACTTTCAGTGGGGATATCTGAAAGACGCCTGCAGCCACAGGCATCATTCAGATATCCATCTCTTCAGCCGGCGAATCCCTGCACCATAAGAACGATCATAGCCGCCGCCATCCGGTGCTTCTCCGGGCTCTCCTTTGCCATCGAAGACCCGGAGAAACGATCCGCCGGCGTCCGATGGAAACCATAGAGTAGACTGGTGACCAGATGGTCACCAGTCATCTCTATGATCGTCGGAAGCCCAGGCGCGATGTTATGACGTCACGCCCGGGTCCTGGAATGTAAACACAGCCGCAATCGCGGCTGAAAGCATTAGATCGGTAATTTTTTTTCACCATCTAATGCTTTCCAGCCTGGAGGAGAGATGTGGGGTCTTATTGACCCTGCATCTCTCCATAAAGAGTACCTGTCACAAACCATTCCTATTACAAGGGATGTTTACATTACTTGTAAAAGGAATAAAAGTCATCAAAAAAATAAATTAAAAAAAAAGTGTACAAATAAAAGAAATTGAGTAAAAAAAAAAAAAAATTCAAACGCCCCTATCCCCGGTAGCTCGCGCTCAGAAGCGAACACACATGTAAGTCCCGCCCACATATGTAAACGCCGTTCAAACCACACATGTGAGGTATCGCCGCGTGCGTTAGAGCGCCAGCAACAATTCTAGCACTAGACCTCCTCTGTAACTCTAAATTTGTAACTTGTAAAAAAAAAAAAATAAGCAACGCCTATGGAGATTTTTAAGTACTGACGTTTAGCGCCAGTCCATGAATGTGCGCAATTTTAAAGCGTGACATGTTAGGTATCTATTTACTCAGCGTAACTTCATCTTTCACATTATACAAAAAAATTGTGTTAACTTTACTGTTTTGTTATTTTTTAATTCACAAAAACGTTTTTTTCCCCAAAATAAAGGCGTTTGAAAAATGATTGCGCAAATACTGTGCGAGATAAAAAGTTGCAATGGCTGGCATTTTATTCCCTAGGGTGTCTGCTAAAAAAACATATATAGTGTTTGGGGGTTCTGAGTAATTGTCTAACAAAAAAATTATGATTTATGCATGTAGGAGAGAAGTGCCAAAATAGGCCCGGTATGGAAGTGGTTAAAGTGGATTCAGGTGGGCGCTCAGGAGTGAGATGCCATGGTTCTGACACTGGGGACAGTGTCTATTTTAGTGGGGGGAGTGTGTAGCTCCCTGCTACTTTCATATCTGGTGCTGCCTTAGATTTAGAGGGTGGTCAGAGATTTAGTTGCCTCTGACCATGTTGTTTTGCCAAATTTGGGCCTCTGTTCCAGCCATGGCTGTACTGTGAGTGACCACTATTGTTGTCTGGGGTGCCTGTACCATCTCAGGCCAAGGGTGGCAGCAGTCGAGTCAGGGTGTATTGGGTGTTTTTGTGTCTGGGGAAGTACCGAGCACAAGGCTGGTATCTCAGGAGAGGCCTTGAACTTCATCGAAGGACGCACGCTTGCTGAGAGGCTAAATGATGGTCGCCTGTCAGTTCTGAATTTACCAAAGTTTATTCAAGAGAGATCTGGGTGCTTAATCCTGTGTTGAGAAGGATTATGGACTGAAAAAATCTCCATCTTTGGGAAGGTCTGTGGCAGAGACTTTGCTAAAGATTCCGTGTGACACTCTGGCTGCTAGGCTGGTGAGAGAGGCCTATCCAGGTGCACAATGCCCACTCTGGCTAGAGTGGTGACGCAGGTTTTATTGCTGGAAGCAGGATGGTTTCCGAACAAGGTTTTACACCTGAACCTACTACCTAATATCCTTTCTACCTCTTCAACTACTACTTTTATTATTTTACCCGTTGGGTAATAAAGCACAGAAAAAAACACCTAGTGGACATTGCAGTTTATCCCAGCTCCTATCGTGCATTATAGATGGCAAAAGGAATAGAGGTAACATGCCACCCAAAACAAACCAGCAGCTCCTTCGGGGGTAGTGCTACACAGAGCTTTTTTTCTCAGAAAATAGGTGCAGGAACTCAACCACGACCCTGTTCAGATTTCACAAACAGTGGAAGGGTCTTAAAGGGGCATTAAATACCAGGATTGCATTACATACAGAGTGCAGAGTTCAGGGGGGTTACATACAGAGTGCAGAGCTGTCACTTGTAAACACAGAAGTCTGGTTTCTGTGTTTACAAGTGATTGTGATGAGCAGGCACCAAAAGGTCTGAGCCAGAGGTGGTGGAACTGAGTTCCCCCAAGTTCCCCCTGAAAAAAAGCCCTGGTGCTACATATATAAATGAAATATATATATCAAAGCTTCATATATCAACTGCATTCATTTAGGTCCTGCATACTAAGCTCTGCGCCCTGTCACTGTCACACTGCCCTATCCATCATCAACCTTAGAATGTGCAGCACCATTTAGGCAAAATATTTAAATGAAAAGCGACAAGCGACATTCCCCAAATGTTTTTATAACCTCATTTATGCCAGCTCCCTTTGCAGTCCATCCAACTAATATTTACACTCTGCATTTCCAGTCTGAAGATCAGAAGGTGCAGGCCAAACCTATCTATTCTTGCTCATTGTACAGAAATTAAAGTGATATTGTTTTATCCTTAAAATAGGACAGATAAAATATTGTTTGGCATTGCATGGGCCAAAAGTGGCATTTAAGTTACAGTTCATCATTTTTAAATATAATGGATGCAAAAATGCTTTGTCTTATAAAAGCTGTGCTTTCTATACCAAACAATTATTAAAACAGCATATAAAATGCTCTTCAAAATGTATTTCCAGCATGGGCATAATAACTGCTTTTTTCTATTTCTTTCATTCTCCTTCATATGAAACAAGGTTAAAGAACTTATTTTACATGACCAAAAGCTCAATCTTAATGAATGTCTTATTTGATTCCGTTTTTATTATAATAGAAAGGTAACATGTTCATAGATAATTAAGATGTTTGACAATTACAAAAGGTGAAACCAAATAGCTAAGCGGAAACAAACAATAATTCGACATAGATCAGCAGTTCTTGCTGCAGTTTTTTTCTTTATTTTAATGTCAAAGTAAAGTTCAAAACAATAAGAGTACAATGAGTTGTGAAAAAATATTCCATATTCTGTGCCCCCTGAACAATTACATTAAACAAGTTTATTTCAGCTTAGCAGTCCTACTAGTATTTTTCTAGCCTTTCCCCCATTATTTTCACCTGGTGGGTCTTCCTGGTTATCATGGGACGACAGGAAAGCTTTAACCGCTTCTGGACTGCCCACTGTACATATACTGTGGCAGAGTGGCCCAGCAGCACAAAATCACGTACCTCTACGTGATTTTGTGCACGAGGTGTAGGGGGCACGTGCATGCTGCTGTAGCACCGCTCCCACTGTGATTGGACACAGCAGGAGCCGATCCGCGAGTCGTGGCCGCCGTTACTTGCCGATCATTCACAGGAGACATGGAGCACCAGTTTGCCTATGTAAACAAGGCACACCGCTGATCTTTCAGTGAGGAAAAGAGAGATCTCGTTTCAGCCAAGCTCAAACATGATCTCTGTTTTCCTCCAATGTAACACTCCCCCCACAGTTAGAAAGCATCTCCCTAGGACACACTTAACCCCTTGATCACCCCTGGTGTTAACCCTTTCCCTGCCAGTGTCATTTATACAGGGATTAGTGCATTTTTTTTAGCACTGATCACTGAATTGGTGTCACTGGTCCCCAAAAAGTGACACAAAAAGGGTCACAATGTCGCAGTGCTGCTAAAAATCACTGATCGTCACCATTACTAGTAAAAAAAGAAAATGCCATAAATCTAACCCATAGTTTGTAGAAGCGATAACTTTTGCGCAAACCAATCAATAAACACTTATTGAGATTTTTGTATTAAAAATATGTAGCAGAATACATATTGGCCTAAACTGATGAAGAAATTAGATTAAAAGAAAAAAAGATTACTGGGAATGTTTTTTTTAGCAGAAAGTACGGAATGTTGTTTTTTGATTATGGTGCAAAAAATAAAAACCACAGAGGTGATCAAATACCACCAAAAGAAAGCTCTAATTGTGGGGAAAAAAGGATTTTATTTGTGCACTGTGTCGCACGACCGTGCAAGTGTCCGTTAAAGCAACGCAGTGCTGTATAGCAAAAAATGGCCTGGTCTGAAATTGGGTAAAACCTACCGGGGCTGAAGTGGTTAAACAACTTGGACCACTACGCTATTCAAAGGAACTAAAAAGAGACAGATTGGAGGTTATAAACATTTCCTCTAAGGCCCCTTTCACACGTGCGGACCGTATGTCCGCTTTTTCATCCATCCGTTTGCGGATGAAAAAGGGACATACATTGGTCCCTATGTGATTGCGGGTGTCCGCGGATGAAAATCCGCTGACACCCGTAATCGTCCGCCTCCGCAAACATCTGATTTTGCAGACGGAAGAAAATCCTATTTTTTCTTCCGTCTGCAGAGCGGATCAGATGAACACGGACACACGGTCCGTCTTCATCCGCTCCCCGGAGACCGCCCTGTCATCCGCCGGCTCAGCGGGGATATATAGAGCGATCCCTGCTGAGCTTACGGACATACGGAGTCTGATCATTACTGATCCGCCCTGTGTGAAAGGGGCCTTATTCTTTATCTCAAACAGACGTAAAGGTTTTACATCTGGGGCTAAGTTTTTGTCCCAATAAAAATACCACCCATTTTGAAAATGATCAAAGATCTGAATTTATTCGCACGTAAATTCACATATAAATATTTGTTTGATAAGGACCGCCATGAAAAGCAATCAGAACATGAGCTATCTGGGCAATGGAATTACTTTTCTGTCCAGGACTTACGAGCACTAAAGGATTTAATCCAGCTCTTGCAGGAGAGTAAAGGGTCAGATTTAAAGGAGATGACAACATGTTCGCCAGAGTGTCAGAGGAGGAGAAGCGGAGCCAGATGAGCCACAGAAGTTTATAATTATCAAAAGTGTCATTATCAAGAGCCAACATCTCCTCCATTCTCATAGTGTCGTTCATAATTGAGACCCAGTGTGACAAGGGAGGAATTGTGGTCGACTTCCAATAGGAAGGTATGAGCTGTCTCGCTGAGGACATGAAGAAACAGAGGAGATTTCGCTTCTGTGACGTAACTGATCCCGGCAGTATAGAGGGAAGAGCAATCTTAGGAGAGGGAACCAGTAATTCATCGTAAATTTTGTTGTAACACTCGAATACCTGAGTACAGAAGGGGCGGATCCTCTCACATTCCCACCAGACATGTAGGTAGGTCCCCGTAGCAGCAGAGCATCGCCAGCAGGTTGCCGAGGTGGACGGAAATATTTTGTGCAACGTGGAGGGGACCCTGTACCATCTTGACAGAATCTTGTAGTTCTTTTCCTGTGAGTAGCAGGAAATTGTGGACTTGTGAGTAAAATAAAAAGAAGTCTGCCAATCTGGTCGCAGGATGTCCTCACCCAAGTCTGCAGACCACATCCTGGTGTAAGAGGGTAGTTGGTATGCGTGAGTGCTTGTAAGAGGCTATATATGGCCGAGAGAAGGTGTCTGGGGGTCTACGAGAGGGAGCACAACCGTTCAAACTCTGTATTGGAACGGTTTATTTGGGAGGAGGAATGTAAGTGCTTTGTGAATGTGGATAAATGCAGTGTAGTGAGCCAATCGTGAGCCAACTTGTTTTAAATTTAACCGATAGATTGCTAGCCGATAGAAAAAAAAAGATCATTAGTAGGCACGTCCATCGGTTTAAAATCCACGCATGCTCAGACTAAATTAGGGGACGGGACGCTCGTTCTGGTAAAACTAGCATTCGTTATGGAGATACGGTAGCACATTCATCACGCTGTAACAGACAGAAAAGTGGGAAACGTCTTTTACTAGCACAAAATCAGCTAAAGCAGCCCCAAGGGTGGCACCATTGAATTTGAACTTCCCCTTTATAGTGCCGTTGTACGTGGTTTACGTGTCCGCGTTCTGACACAATCGTTTTTTTAACCGATGGTGTGTAGGCACGACTGACCATCAGTCAGCTTCATCGGTTAACCGATGAAAACGGTCCATCAGACTGTTCTCATCGGATAGACCGATCGTGTGTACGGGGCATAAGGGAATCCTATGTGTTGTGTAGGGAGGAGGTGCTCTGCTGCCTTTGCCCAGCCTGTGTGCAGTGCAGATAGGAGGAGTACAGAATAGGTGCCAATGTTTTAAAAACAACATTTTTTGACTGTGCATCCAGAAAGCCATTGTAGATGGAGAATGTACTTAGTACTAACTTAATTAGGGATGGGGCATTTATTTAAAACAGGTGTGGTTTTACAAGTGGCATATCATTATCCTAATGCCATACCTTAATTAAAAATATATAAGGGAGCTGTAGTTTTGCTAGGGCAACATAGTGTCAGGCTACGGCAGTATAGTGGCAGGTTAGGGCAGTGTTTAGTGGCAGGTTCAGACAGTATAGTGGCAGTATAGTGTTAGGTTAGGGCAGTATAGTGGCAGCATAGTGGCAGATTAGTGCAGTAGAGTATCAGGCTAGAGCTGTATAGTTTCAGGTTAGGGCAATATAGTGGTAGGTCAGGGCATTTTCTAGTCAGAGCTGTGATATCTTAACAATGTAATCACTAAAGGAAAGTATAATAGTAATTAGTCTAAAAGATCTTCAAAAAGGTTTACAAACTTTCCTGCAACTTCCTATGATAACCAGCAAATGTATTAAAAAAAAAAAAAAACTGCTAATTTTGTTTCTGATTTGTAGATTTTTTTTCTGTAAGCATAGATGTCTTTATAATGAACTTTGTTTTCACAATACCCGTTATCTTTTTATGTTATTCTGTTTCTTATAAGTAAATTATTATTGCGGCATAGTATAAATGCCTATTTCACAAAGTCATTCTTTTAGTCTTTTTATCTCAACAATTGCATTCGTTTTTACAGTTTTCCATTAACAAATGATATTATAAAATAATTGTGTTCATTATGAAAATCAAAACACGATTATGTCCTAAATTCTAATTTAAATTACACTGACATTACCCAGGGCTCAAATCAACATCATACAGTGTGACTGTGTGAAATAATGAAGGCAGCTCATAACAGAGGCTCTGGTAAATAGGCAGGATTTGCAGAACAGCTAAAGGATAATTTCATTCATAAGTAATTTCTATTTAACAAACAACAGAAGAGAACAGCAACATTGTTTTTTTTTTCTAGAAAAATTAATTGCTTTCAAAAGTTTCCATATTAAAATTGTGTTTTTAAGTTTTGAATCATATTTAATTTTTATGGTTAAAGTAGATGCAAACTCAATCACGAAAATCTCTCATCATTTCTAACATGTTAGGCCCCGTACACACGAGGAGACATGTCCGATGAAAATGGTCCGCGGACCGTTTTCATCGGACATGTCTCCTGGGAGCTTTTGGTCTGATGTGTGTACACACCATCAGACCAAAATCCCAGCGGACAGAGAACGCGGTGACGTAGAAGACACTGATGTTCTCAAACACGGAAGTGCAATGCTTCCACGCATTCGTCAAATCAATTCGACGCATGCGCGGGATTTCGGGACGCTGGTTACACGTCATAACCAGCGGACATGTCCGATTTGGTGTATTAACCATCGGACATGTCCGACGGACATGTTTCCAACGGACAAGTTTCTTAGCTTGCTAAGAAATTTTTGTCCGCTGGAAACCTGTCCGCTAGGCCGTACACACGGTCGGACATGTCTGCGGAAACTGGTCCGCGGACCAGTTTCAGCGGACATGTTTGACCATGTGTACGCGGCCTTACTGTAAATTCAAAAGTAATTTTTCTATAGTCCATTGAGAGATGCAGCTTGTTAGTAAGAAATCAAAGGTTATAGTGCTGCCTACCAGAGAAATGGACACTAAGCAGTGAGACACAGTGCAGCTGGTGCTCCACGTCACATCTAGCTGTAACACGCTCGATTCCTTAGTGCCAAGGTCTCAGCACTTGCACAAGTAAGCAGCCATTTGGCTTTTGTTTTTAATCTGTTTTATAATAAATCTCAGAACTTCACTATGGCCCATTTTTCTTCATTTTATTCATGGTAATTTCTTCTGTTGGAGTCCATTCCTGGCCAGTCCCATCCAGACCTTAGGCCACCAACTGTACTAAAGCTCCACCTGATCCTTTTTTCAAACGAAAGGTCATGGTGGTCTGGTAAGTAGGCACTTACCTCTACCTCTCACTGGGTGTCGCCAGTTTGATATCTATTCCGTGGTGATGGTGTCTACTCTCAAGTCAACCATTTGATGCATGGACTTACCAATGCTTATCATTTAGTGACCATTGTTGCATTTTTTTAACCTGTTTGCACCTATTTTTTGATGTTGTTATTATATAAGCACTTGCACTTTAAATCACTATCATATTGTTGACCTTATAGTTAATATATTGTTTCAAGCTAGAATTTGGAATTTATCTATCACCTACTATTAGCGCCCCCTTATTATTATACCCCCCCCCCACATTGCTAAAGTTGTTTTCACACCACTTTAGGGGAGCAGCTTCTTTAATATATTTATATTTTTATTACCATAGCGTGGAGTTCTCTATTTATTCGCCACTATGCAGACCGCTTAGGGCCCCGCAAAGCTGCGGAGGGCCCCCCAAATTACTAGAGGCCCCGCCTGGTGAGAAGTAATTTTCGGCCTCCCACCCCGCTTCTCAACTCGCTGGCTGCATGGGAGAAGAGGTAAGAAGTCAGCAACCCCCCGCTTCTCACTTTAATGTAAGATGTCATCTCCGACAGCAGAACATGCCCTCCCCCGCTTCTCAACTTTAATCTTCAATGTGACATGTCACTGTCGGCAGTGCCCCCCCCCCACTTCTCAACTTTAATGTGACATGTAATTTTGCTTAGGGCCCCAGGGAGGTCAGGATCGGCACTGCTTAACTGTCTTAAGTATCAATTTTGTATGTCCAGATTCACAAAGATGATCTGGTTTAAGTGCTGGTTAGTGCTGGTGCTGGTTAGTGGATCAACAGTGTAAGATGGTTCTCTCAACGTGATGGAAGCTTAGAAACATCTTTAAGAAGCATTTTTCAGCGATCTTTGAGATGAAAACCATCAGTACCATCAGAGGTGGGGGCTCGCATGATAGTTTTCACACAATTCTGGGAAGTTTAGGAAGATCCTTGGAAAGCACGTCCAGCAGTCTTTGCAGTGAACATTCCTAGGGTGGAAAACTGGCAGATTTTCTTAGCAGATAGTGTCTAGACACAGAATTGGTCTCTTCATCGGGAATTGTTTCAGGACATATGTTTGCATTGGGGATAGCCAGATATGAACTTGCTCGTTTCTGGATTCAACAAAAAGCTTGACAGATTCATCGTACAACAAACAAGAAATACAGCAAATTAATTTGTGGCTCCATAGGATCAGTATGCTCTGACCTATGCCTCCCCTTTGTTGAAACTTTTAACTCATATACTTTAAATGACCAACACATAGGGCATTCCAGTTATTCTCAGTCATTCTGGTACCTCATTCTTCTCTTAGCAGATGGTCTGTGGCCCAATCTGTTATCCTAAGGACAGGCCTTCAACCCTGCTTCTTGTTTTTTAACTTTAAAGGCCTGATTGTTGAAAGCCCGGTTCTGGATTTTGGATTCTGTAATACTGACTATGCTCAAAGTTTGTAATATTTTCCTGCAAGGTTTATAGTCTTATGTGTTTTACCATGTACCTTCTTGGTGAATACAAGAGCTGAAGACAAAGGTTCATTCTACCTCCAACTGAAGGAAAGACCACAGCCAACATCGCTACAACAAGAAGTGAAAAGAAATTCCACAAAAGTGACAGAAATGCCTGGTAGTCATCAGAGTCACCAGAACCATTGGAAGAGTTCCCCTCTATTCCACCCAGTTAGGATTTTTTTCACTTGTACTTTCAGTGATAACAGTGGCTAGCAGGGAAAACGGGGAAGGTGAATCTCCCTAAAGCTGGCCATACATGGATCGAAATTGAGCAGCGACTACATTTCGATCCATAAATGGGCTGGTTGGTTGTACACAAATTGATCTACCAATTGAATCATTTTTCCCCAATGATCAGTAGGGCTGGCTATAGCCAGCAACACTAATTATTGTATTCTGCGGGAGGGGAAGGCTCCCTGCTGAGAAAATACAATAGCTCCGCTGGAGTCATTCCCCTCTCCACATCGAATATGTGGATAGGGAAATCAGGTCATTTTTTTTCCGGCTGGTTGAATAAAAATAAAAAATAAAATGAAGCATGTATGGCCTGCCTAACAAGGACAGCAATAAACACCTGTCCGTTGTTCCAATTCCTCTCTATCTAAAAATCAAAAACAAAGTTTTGACTTCAATTACATTTTAAGTACTTTGCCTGATGAATGTATCCCTGGTGGTTTCAGAACCTTGCACTTTTTCTATGACATTCTGATCAAATGTCAGATTGGGGTGTGCTTTTCTGTTTACATGGTAATAAATCACAAGATATTACAATGAATAGTGATGCTTTTTGTGACAAACTCTGTGTATGTAAATTATTTTTTAATGTATCTAGAGACACCAATATCCGTTGTGATAATACAATGCCAAATATGTCATCAATCTTTTGACACATAAATCTCGATTGCAGTTCTATGAAAAGCAATACAATAAAAAGTAATCAGCTTTAAACGTTAGTTATCAGATAAAATGCTTTGTTCACTGCTTCATTCCTGAGGTGACGATAACAGACTATTTCCCCGTGTTTGCTTTTTTGGGGAAGGTTGAAATTTATTGCCTGGGCATCGTACTGCTTTTCTAATTACAGGAAAAAAAAATCAAAGTTAATTTTTCCCCAAGGACAAGCTAAGTGATTACAAAGAAGGAATACATAGTAGTTCCTTGTTCCATTCTAATTAAAATTATTTCACTGTGTTCTAGAAGTGTAATTCATTAAAGAGAAATTAATGTAGAGACCTGACACAAGCGATCATCCATTTGTTTTTGTGAAAGGATCATTACATCTAGAAATAAATTGTTACGACAAACTTTTCGTACTGATTTAACTCAAACGAGTTTTTTTAAATGTAGGATGAATGATGATGTGTAAAGTACCATGGCCCATGGCATCCAATCACAAGTGACCTTGTATTGATCTAAATTTAGCAAACGGAAATGTAATTGGTTGCTGAGGTTACTGCTAATTATGTTACTATTACTTTTCCCCCTTTTTTTTTATATAATAAGTCCAACAGAATTGTATTCACACTTCACATTCCAATAATGCAGATAATAGTGATTACATTACTTTCAGAACAACTCTAATTCAGGTATATACTAGATTTTAAAGAGTACAATGAATGTTGAAAACATAGGTACCAGGGGCGGACTGTCAACTACTGGGGCCCCTGGGCAATAGGAGATTATGGGGCCCCCGGGCAATGGGAGATTATGGGCCCCCAGGCAATAGATTATGGAGCCACACAGTATACGCACACACACATACAGTATACATACACAGAATACACATACACTCATACACATACACAGGTACTGGAGAGGCGGGCAGCTATAATCTTGGGATTTTTGAAAAAACACAGATTTTTACATGCTGTCCCTGGTTTTACTGAGGCTGGCAACCCTGATGGGGCCCTCTAGTGGCATGGGGCCCTCTAGTGGCATGGGGCCCTCGGGCAGTGCCCGAGTGCCCGAATGGTCAGTCCGCCCCTGATAGGTACGTAGGGCCAGATTCACAGAATAGATACGGTGTATCTCCTGATACGCCGTCGTATCTCTTGTCCTATCTATGTGGCTGATTCATAGAATCAGTTCCGCATAGATAGCCCTAAGATCCGACAGGTGTAATTGACTTACACTGTCGGATCTTAGGATGCAATACTTCGGCCGCCGCTGGGTGGAGTTTGCCTAATTTTCCTGCGTCGGGTATGCTAATGAGCATTTACGGCGATCCACGACGGTTTTCGCGTTCGTTACGTCGTCGCTAGTAATTTTTTCCCGTCGCAATTTTACATCTGCTTTAACATGGCTTAACTTTAGTCGAGCCATGTTAAAGTATGGTCGTTGTTCCCGGGTCAAATTTCATTTTTTTTTTGTTTTGGCGTAAGACGTCCGGGAATACAAATGGACGCTACGCACGTCGCCGTTCTAAAAAATTACGTTGCATCGTGCAAAGCATGGCGGGAATTTCTAAACTGAGCATGCGCAGTACGTCCGGCGCGGGAGGGCGCCTAATTTAAATGGTACACGCCCCATTTGAATTGGGCGGGCTTGCGCCGGACGTGTTTACGATACATTGCCGCAAGTTTACAGGTAAGTGCTTTGTGGATCAGGCAATTACACTGAAAACTTGCGGCGGTGTAACGTAAACAGGTTACGTTGCGCCGCCGCAATTGTACCTGAATCTGGCCCATACTGTGTATTCTGCAGTGTAATTTGTGATTTTGAGTTTAAGTCTTACAGTACATCAAGCTTATTTAATAGGGTTAGGCCCCTTTCACACTTGTATGACTTGATTTGGGACTGCAAATTAGCATTACACGTCGTTCACCATGATTTCCAATGACAACCATTCATATTAGTACGACTTCAAGGCGTCTCTACTTCAAAGTAGTCTCTGCACTACTTTGGTCAGACTTTGATGCAGTTCAGATTCATAGACTTCATGTCTCCCTGAAATCGTGGCAACATCGTGTCAAAATTGTGGCCGGAAAATTGCAGTAAAATCACGGCAAAGTCACGAGACTTGGAAGTTGTGGTAGTGTGAAAGGGGCCAAAGGCTGGCCATACTTTATACAATTTTCATACAAGTTTCTGTACAATTTTCTTAGGCAAAGTACCTTAACCACTTGCCGACCGCTGCACGCCGATGTGCAGAATGGCACAGGCAGACACATTGGCGTACCTGTATGTCCCTTTAAATTTGCAGCTGCGTGCCTCGTGAGTGCGCTCGCTGGTCCTGGAAACTCGATGTTCCCGGGCGGCCCGCGATTGCAGTCGGCAAAGGCAGAACAGGGGGATGCCTTTGTAAACAGGGCATTCCCCTATTCTGCCTAGTGACACTGTCACTGATGACTGTTCCCCATAATCGGGAACAGTCATCAGTGATGTGTCCCTCATAGCCACGCCCCCTAACAGTAAGAATCACTCCGTAGGTTAACCCCTTCACTGCCAGTGTAATTTTTTACAGTAATCAGTGCATTTTTATACCACTGTTCGCTGTAAAAATGACAATGGTCGCAAAAATGTGTCACAAGTGTCCGATGTGTCCACCATAAAGTTGCAGTCATTATACAAATCTCTGATCGCCGCCATTACTAGTAAAACAAAACATATTAATAAAAATGCCATAAAACTACCCCCTATTTTGTAGATGCTATAACTTTTGCGCAAACCAATCAATAAACGCTTATTGCGATTTTTTTACCAAAAATATGTAGAATACATATCGGCCTAAACTGAGGGAAAAAAAATATTTTTTATATATTTTTTGGGGATATTTATTATAGCAAAAAGTAAAAAATTTTGATTTTTTTTCAAAAACATTTTTGTTTATAGAGCAAAAAATAAAAACCGCAGAGGTGATCAAATACCACCAAAATAAAGCTCTATTTGTGGGAAAAAAAGGACATCAATTTTGTTTGGGAGCCACGTCGCACGACATCGCAATTGTCAGTTAAATCGGTGCCATGCGGAATCGCAAAAAGTGGCCTGGTCTTTGACCAGCAAAATGGTCTGGGGCTTAAGTGATTAATTTATTATTTTTGTAAACTGGGGTCCAATGTGTTGCTATAGGTTTCTGCATTTTGTATTTAATCATTAAACTTTACCCAACTCTATTAAAGAGAAAACAAAGAGGGGGAGGTTTGGGACTTTAAATGAGGCATATAAATACATATATTTATATATTTATTTGCATATATACAAATATCTTGGCCAACTGGCTCAATATAAAGATATAAGTTAACATTAAAATTGAGTGTATCACATAATATATAATAACATAATGCATCTAAGGTGGCCTGTTGGCTTAAATGGCCCGTCGGCTCGACGCGTTTTGGCGACTATATTGCCTTATCAGGAGAAAATGCCTGTAATCTGTAAAGACATTTTACGTATGTATGAGGGCCAGTAAAATGTATTCATAACTCCCCTGATAGAGGTTGGAAACAGAACAAAAGGGGAGAAGTTCGGGTACAGAGAAAGGAAATAATCCAACCCCCTACTTACACATTGGTGCACTGAGTGTGCAAGTGGTGCTGTACTGGTCATCATGCATCCCTACTGGGAGCTGAGGGGGCAAAGACCCCCAAGGGAACCGGACGCCAGCACACAACCCCCAATAGGATAGTAACGCCCATGCTGACACTTCTGGTGATGCTGGGAAATGACCATGAAAGTGTCTGAAAAAATTGAAAAAAAATGTGTTCTGAAGTGTGGGATTGAGAAATGTGAACGAGGGTGTGGGCTCATAGCAATGAGCACCAAGGTAGTGAAGTGAATGTGAGTGAAATGACAATATACAGTATTTGCCATGGTAATTGGATATGGATTAGATGAAAGTATGAGATGAGGTGAAGTGTTGGGTAGGGGACCAATAAGTGTGGTGCACCAAAGGGTAAGTAGAGAATGTTCCACTCATCGCCTACAGAAATGGCTGGAAACCAAATGAGGCTGTGCAATGCCTGTTATAGCTGTGGGGCAATATAACTGGGATCCTTGGCATCTGTAAAGACCTAATGAGGATTGAGCAATTGCACAGTCAACAAAAATGGCAACTGTGGGTATAGTTTTTCTTAAAGTGGACGTATACCCAATTCATGAATTCTGGCCTGGGCACACATACCTATAGTGTTTACTTATATATTTTCAAACCTCTAAGTTCTGTGTCTTTTGCTGCCCTGTTCCTCTGTGATCAGCATTATAATTTCTGACAAGTTCTCACACACACAAGATAAAAGCAGCTGGAAAGGTGTGTCGGGGAGGGTATTATAAATAGATTAACAGAGAGCTAATCTATTCACAGCACAGCTCTGCAAGTTTCTTCACACCTCTGCCTATCTGGGGGGGGGGGGGTGTGCCTTTCCACCAATCAACTCACACGCAGTGTATGCCCAGACTCCCCTATCACTGCTGGAATAGGAAGAAATATTTGTAACATGATGTGCACTTTATAAGGAATGTAGAAAGCTGAAGACAGCAGATATACATGTAAAGCATATGTAGGGAGATTTGTTTCATCCCTGTGTATAATCTGAGGCTGTTCACTTCACTGGTTATAGGAGAAGGTTTATATCCACTTTAAGACCTTGTTCATACGAACAACCAGAAGGAGGTCAAATCAGGCGGTTGAGCCATGATTTTAAGCAAAAAAACACGAGCAGGATGTGACTTCTCACTATGTGAAAGTGTGGATGTGGTCTAGTGAGTAGTGGGAATATCTGGGTTGCAGATTATATTTATTTTCATGACAGTAAATATAGATTTCTGGTGCTGTGCAAGGGATAGTTCACAACTCAATGAAACTTCATTGTATGTAGTGACTAGTTTGTCTCCTCATACCAAATGGTGTATATTAGCTTAGTGTTGGATATTGTAGCTTTGCAGCACATGAGGGCAGGGTTATGAATATTACCACAACATTATCTGCATGGAGTTAGTATATTCACTCAATGTGCAAGTGGGTAACCATTGAATGCTCTCTTTTTGCTTTTTTTGTATTTTTTTTTTTTTTACCAGTCAGGATTTCCTGTAAAATTTTGTTCATGTGTGTGTTTGTATGAAGATGATTTGATTGTTAGCTTAGGGGCAGGGAATTATATGAGTAGTTGTTAACATTTTGTGAAGTATGACAGATGTCTTAGTAATATAATTTTATTAATCACGTTTATTTTAATAGCCACAAGTATTTTTGTAGCCTTCAACATTTAAATATGTGTACAATTTGACTGCTAGTCTTTATAGCTATAACGAATATCCAGATTTAAACGTTTCTGATATATTCCACCAGCACAGCGCACTACAAGTCTCAGATTTCAATGTCCAGTGCCAATAACTTCAGTAAAGTTCAGTCAAATAAGAAGGGTAACCAGGGGCCATGCAATAAACGATTCTGCAGCTTCCAAAGAGATCCAGGATGATCCGGTGCAGCTCACACAAAAATAAAACATGAATGTGGGATCCTCATGGGACTGTACAATCCCACAAACAACCACCCTGATTCCACCCATCCCATAACCAACCATGACAGTAAATAAAACCAGGAAACCAAAGTGCACTTGATGAGTGCAATACAGGAGGGGGGGGGGGTGTACAATGGTTAGTTTTCTTTCATCACTATCCCAACTACTTAGTTCTGTGGGTTCTCCTCTATCTTTACCCACACCTCTTCCCCTGCTGATGTTTGGGCATCTACACAACCAGATTCTGATAACCTTAGTGTTCCCCGGTTCACTCTAGTTCCTCTACTGCATCAGTCACTGAAACTTTTGTAGTTACCTCTTGTCAGCCAGAGGTGCATTTGCAAGTCCAGTCTGGTTTAACCCAGTCTCAGCTAACTGCTGCTCCTACTCAACCTGTCAACCTGAGATTTCCCTGTTGTGTTTTTATTTACCAGTTGGTGTTAAAGAAAATTTGGCAAGGTGGTTATATAGATATCTTATTATTACTACCCAGTCAGAAGGATTTTGGTCATAAAAAAAGAAATGGCACAGAGGAAGAGCGAAGGCGTCCTAGGGCCAGAACATTTGCAAGAGCAAGCTACTCTTAGGCCCCGTACACACGACCGAGTTTCTCGGCAGAATTCAGCCAGAAACTCGATCGGAGCTGTATTCTGCCGAGAAACCCGGTCATGTGTACACTTTTGGCCGAGGAAACCGACGAGGAACTCGTCGAGCCAAATAGAGAACATGTTCTCTATTTCCTCGTTAGTCAATGGGGAAACTTGGCTCGCCGAGATCCTCGGCGGCTTCACAAGGAACTCGACGAGCAAAACGATGTGTTTTGCCCGTCGAGTTTCTCGGACGTGTGTACGGGGCCTTAGATAAATTGATTCTTTACATTTTTTGTTGGTATACTTTGTTACGTGCTGCAGATGTGCAATGTCTGAAGCTGTAGGGTGATCTCTACAGCTATGCCAACTGCAACACCCTAATGAGAAGCTTGATGTGAATTAGACGAGCAAAAGGGCTCACACAGTTGTGAACAGGGGCTCAATCTTTAAATGTCTGATGCCGCGTACACACGACCGTTTTTCGCAATGTGAAAAATTACATTTTTTTTAATGTCATTAAAAAGGATCGTGTGTGGGCTCCAAAACATTTTTAGCGACGTTAAAAATGGGCATTAAAAATTTAGAACATGCTCTAAATTTTTGCGTTGTTTTTAACATCGTAAAAAATGGTCATGTGTATGCTTTAACGACGTGAAAAAAATGCGCATTCTCAGAAGCAAGTTATGAGACGGGAGCGCTCGTTCTGGTAACACAACCGTTCGTAATGGAGATAGCACATTCATCACGTTGTAACAGACTGAAAAGTTTTACTAACACGAAATCAGTAAAAGCAGCCCCAAGGGTGGCGCCATCCGAATGGTACTTCCCCTTTATAGTGCCGTCGTACATGTTGTACGTCACCGCGCTTTGCTAGAGATTTTTTTTTCGCAATCGTGTGTAGGCAAGGGCGGCGTAACAATAATCGGGTTGAAAAAAACTTTGTTTTTTCTAGACCATTAAAAACGGTTGTGTGTACGCGGCATGAGAACTCGCTCACATCATGCCTGATCACAAGTGTCTCTTGGCATGTTACTGTACAATGCATTTTAGGGCAGTCCATTCATTCCAATGGACTGCCCTGTGTGGGTGAAACACGTAAACAAAGGTCCAGGCATGATTTTTCAAATCAGTACATCTTCCAGATGGCACTCGTGCTCTTCTGCAGAAGGCAGCATGTTTTCGTGCAGTGTGGGAAAACACATGAACAAGCCCCGAGACGTAGTTTGTAATATTTACACACCTCAAATTGAAGGGCCATTTTACCAATTAACTACATGTTTGTACAGACAATAGCTTACTTGTCCACCAGAGGGCACTCTGAGACTAGGTTTTTGGGAAGAGAGGAGATTTATTGGATTTACTCTTATTGGATAAACCAATTGTATCCTTAAATTTAAATGTAATTTTATATGTATATATATATATATATATATATATATATATATATATATATATATATATATATATATATATATATATATATATATATATTAGGGCTGTGCAAATTAACTTTTAATCAATCGATTAATCTTTAATTTTTTTGATCGATCAAAATCTTTTTGATCGATTAAAATTCTTTTGATTGGTACTCACCTCTCCGCCGGCTTCTGGGCCTTCAGGGAGTTCCGTCGGAGATCCGGTGATGTCACGGACACCGGCGGGGCTTGCCGTGTCCATCTGAAGGGCTCATTTGCTGTGCCTTCATATCTGCATGCCGGCGGGACCTTACTATCTGCCACACGCAAGGGCTGTTACAATTCCCTCTATCAACCTGGGATTCTACAACCATCCACTGGGAGTTGTGATAGTTCCCTTCATGGGACATCTACATGCCGACGGACTGATGTTAACCTCTCCTCATCTGGATTCAGCAGTGGTATCGTTGTACACATTTTTATACCAGTATCATACTTAGCTACATGTTTTTATGACTGCTTTTGGTACCGTTTGGTATTACACGCACCATTTTTACAGTTTATGTAGCTACATGGATTTTATCTCCAAGGAGATCAGCTAAAAGTAGTTGGATCTTTATGTGCGTTATAATTAATCAAAATTAGTCAATTAATCGATTAAAAAACAAAACAATTAATCGAACAGAAAATTTTTGATCAGTAACAGCCCTAATATATATATATATATATATATATATATATATATATATATATATATATCCCTCCAAGACTGGCATTGACCATAGGATTACAGTTGAAGAGTCAGCTACTACTCTTAGATAAATTGATTCTTTAAATATTTTGTTGGTATACATTTTGCTTCATAAAACTCTTAACATTTAAAAAGAATATAATAATCAACAGTAACACTGCACACAAAATTAGTCCTGTATCCCCCCCTCCTCCCCAATAGGAATGGTAGGAACAGTGTCACGATAGGTGCTTAGTCACCATTTCTGACTCCCTTTCCCTAAAACTTAATTTACAAACGTAATTGCTCTTGGGAAAAAGCTTTCCCTAGAACGATAAGTCCTCACCTTGATATTTTTGAAACGTCTGTCAGATGGCAGTAGTTCAAAAAGATGATGTCCAGTGTGGGACAAATCGCTCACTATCATTTTAGCTCTCCTGGTACAGCGGGACTGATACATTTTGTCTACAAAGACAAACTTACAGCCCACTTCTCTCTGTGCAATATTTACAATTATCTGAAGAGCAGCCTTTTCTGCTATCGTAAAGTTCAAGTACCAGGGCAAAATGCAGTAAGTTAGTACACTCTCAATAAAGGACTGGTAAAAGGACTGTAGGATGTTTTTACATAAACCCTGTTTCCTAAGGTATCACAAAAAATACAAACGTTGCTGACACTTTTTAGTGACAGCTCGAAGACCCCTTTTACACTGAGGCGTTTTTTAGGCACTTTTGGGCTAACAATAGCACCTGTAAAGTGCCTGAAAAACACCTTCCCTGCAGTCCCGGTGTGGAAGCCAGAGTGCTTTCACACTGGGGCGATACGCTGGCAGGACATAAAAAAAATCCTGCAAGCAGTATCTTTGAGGCGGTGAAGGAGCGGTGTATACACCGCTCCTTCACCACTCCTGCCTATTGAAATGAATAGGCACCGCTGCCGAAGCACCTGCAAAGCGCTTCGGTAGCGATGCTACACGGGCGCATTGAATCCTTTATTCGGCTGTTAGTGGGGATTAATAGTGCCCGCTAACGGCCGAAAAGCGTAGTTAAAATGACAGTAAAGCATCGCTAAAACTAGCAGTGTTTTACCATCAACGCCCACCCCAGTGTGAAAGCAGCCTTAGGTTTGCTGACCAAGATAAGTTCTCGTGATTTGGACACTTAAGGATTAAAAACAGGGACTCGCTCTACCAATTCTTCTTAAAATAATCCAGGAAAAAAAAACACCTGCAAGAGAAAGGCATAATGAGCTAGTATGCATAGCATACTAGCTCAATATGTAGCACTTACCTGAAATCGAAGCCCCCGAATTGCTCCTCATTCCCCTCCGCGGCCTCCATGTCCCTTCGGAGCTTCTTCCTGGTATCGCTGCTCTGGCGCTGTGATTGGCCGGAGCGGCGATGATGTCACTCTAATGACATCATGACCGGCACGATCCCATTCAGAATGCTGAGACGCTCAGTGCACCTGCGCCGCTGTTTTCTGCATATATCTTCCAACCTCCTTCCTGTATTACTCCTCATCCCTGCCCTGAATCCGACTGACTATGGTAGTGTCATATGCAAATTCGATAATGCTGTTTGTTGGAAAGTAAGGAGCACAATCATGCGTATACAGTGGAACCTCGGTATAAGAGTAACTTGGTTTGAGAGGGTTTTGATTTGCGAGCAACTTTTTTTTTAATTCTGAGGCCTCGTACACACGACCGAATATGTCTGCTGAAATTGGTCCGCGGACTAGTTTCCGCAGACATGTTCAGTCGTCTGTACGGCCGACCGGACAATTTTCCGGCGGATCGGACAGGTTTCCAGCGGACAAATGTTTCTTAGCATGCCAAGAAACATGTCCGCTGGAAGCCTGTCCGTCGGACATGTTCGGTTGTCTGTACGACTCACCGGACATGTCCGCTCGGCCGAAAGCCCTCGCATGCGTCGAACTGATTCGACGCATGCGTGGAAGCATTGACCTTCCAGGGTCGCGCACGTCGCTGCGTCATCGTCGCGGCGACGGCGCGGCCAAGTCACCGCGTTCGCTGTCCGCGGGAAATTTGGTCTGATGGTGTGTACAGCCATCAGACCAAAATCCGCCAGCGGACATGTCCGATTAAAAAGGTCCGCGGACCGTTTTCATCGGACATGTCCCGTCGTGTGTACGAGGCCTGACTCGGTTTGTAAAATTTTGACTCGCAAGACGCACAGAATTCAAGCTAAATAGGCCAGCAGTACCTCATTTGGCCTAAGAAACTGGGGCGCAGAAACCGAGCAGAGCCAAAAATAGGCCTGCAGTACCTAATTTGGCCTGAGGTACGGGGGCGCAGGAGCCGATAAACGCTGAACATTGGCCTGCAGTACCTAATTTGGCCTGAGGTACGGGGGCGCAGGAAACAAGCCGAAGTGTCCTCTGGACTTTTCGGCTGTTTTATGTGCTCTCTGGCGCCCCCCACCTCTGGCCGCATTCGGTATTTCATCACATTGAAGTCAATGCAGAACAAATAATTTTCGTTTCCATTGACTTCAGTGGGAAAACTTGCTTTGATATGCGAGTACTTTGGATTACGAGCATACTCGTACGGATTATGCTCGTAGACCGAGGTTCAACTGTATAACGGATAGAGAAGATGACTCAATACACAACCCTGTGCATGCCTGTGCTAATAATGCACTGGGAGGAGACATGGTTACCAAATCTGACCACTTGTGGGCGATTTACTAGGAAATTCCTTGTCCACGAACAAAGGGACTCAGGCAAATTTAGCTTCAGAATTTTAGGAAATGAATAAATCTGGAATTACAGTATTTAATGCTGAGCTGTAATTAATGAACAGCATCCTTATATAGTTGCCAGGGGTCTAAATGACTTAGAGCCCCATGCAATGCAAGGGCAATGGCATCATCTGGGCTTCTGTTTGCCATATATGCAAACTGATGAGGATCTAGATTGTCTGGCAAAGCGGTTTTATTATGCTTTACCACCAATCTCTCAAAGCATTTAATTACTACCGAGGTTAGTGCTATCGGTGTATAATCTTTTAGACAATCCGCTTTTTCAGTTTTGGGGATTGGAGTAATGATGGTTTATTTTAGACAATTTGGTACTACAGCTGATGTTAACCATCAGTTTAGTCTTCAGTAAAGACACCTGCAAGTTGATCCACACAGGCCTTGATGATCCTCCCTGGGATACCATCGGGACCCGCTGCTTTCCTAATGTTCATGGACTTAAATCCCTATTGCACCTCATGTTCTTGCACAAGAGGAGTAATAATGATAAGCTTGATGTGAATTAGACAAGCGAAAGGGCTCACAACATTTGGCCCACGCAGGTGTGAACAGGCACTTAATTTTTAAATGTCTAAGAGCTTGCTCACATCATGAGGTGTTCCTGAGCATGCATGTTACTGTACAACGCATTTTAGGGTAGCCCATTCATTTCAATGGGCTGCCCTATGTGAGTGAAACACACAAATAAAGGTGCAGGCGTGATTTTTTAAATCAGTACCATGTATATTGGCAGGCACGAAGGCACACACATTTTCCAGATGGACCCGTGCGCTTCTGCAGAAGGCAGCATATTTTCATGTAGTGCGGGGAAAACAACGGATTTTGCAAGCATTCCTGGTGTGATTGTGAGACCTTGCTACAGTTTACTTTAATTCATCCCCATTGAGAACGTCTGTTAATGACGAAACGTCGTCTGGGAAGGCGCACGCTGACGTCACCGCGTTCCATCTGAAGGAGGAAGGGCTCCTATTGCCGGCCGGCATACATACACGCTTTTATTAATGAGATGTTTGTAAGTACATGTCTTATGCATTTTTATTAACTATTTTGTACGGTATCACGCTATGGTCCGTTTTTATTTATATACCGAGGATATGTTCAATCATCGATGTGGTGCAATTTGAGATCTGCTCCCTGGATCCCTCCCCAGTCTGATGCTAATCTGATGTGGAGCCCATTGAATAGAATCTGTCTACATGCCTAATGTTTGGGTGGTTCTGGTAAGCGGCTTTCAATTTGGTGGTGGTGTGTTCACACTGAAGTTTTGCTGACACATGGTGGTGCTGCTACGGACTTTTTATTGGACTGAATGTGCTTTTATTCATATTATCTATTATCATTGCTTTTTACCAGCCTGATATCTGGTTTCCTACTTTGTGCAGTTTACTTTTATATTGGACTTCATATGCTTATCACATTTCTTCTGCTGCCTTGACGCATATATATTTAGAACGTTTTTGACAAGCGCAGTTTTTTCTCCCTTTAATTCAGAATTGCTTTCCAAGCTCTTTCTCCTTCCTTCCTACCATGCTTAATTTCTTCCTTCCCCAGCCTTCCCCAAAACCTTAGGTGTTGTGTTATATTATTTTGAACCTTTAGCCCCATGTTATACTTATCACATTGTCACACAGCTTGTCAGTGTTAAAAAGCAACAGTGAGAACTATTATGAGTCAGATATGAGACAAACTTACTATAAGATTGCAAATTGCCTTACAGTAGCTAAATTGTCTCACTTGGATGCCCAGGTTTCAAATACAAACACACACACACACACAAAAAGTGTTACAGAAAAGGCAGCCTTATTTCCAATAGGTGTGGATAATTTTTGGGACAAATGCCTTGAAAAGTCTTTAAAATATAGCAAACTGAATTTATAGCAGATGGAGTTATACGTTAATGTTACTTTTGATTGATCATTACTATTTATTTTTAAATCATTTTGAAATTGTAATTTTATATTCTGGCAAAATACCCTACTTTTCATTTAAGACTTTTTAATTTTGTTTAGCGATAGTTTTTCAATCATCTGTTAAGGTTAGCTTTTAATGTACACATCTTCTGTCATTTGGGGTTGGTTATATTATATAATGAGCTCTTAAATTGACAATCTTTGCCCTCATTTCTTGATTAACTACTGTACATCTGGTAAGTCACCATATGCTCGCTTTCGCAGAACAGGTGGGTCCTGTGATCAACAGACATGTTTTACATTTCTTGTCAGGATCTTAGAAAATTGTTTGCTTTTATATTTTTGGAGAAAAACTTTGAAAGAGCAACCTCTTATACATGGCTATATACAATCATCGTGATTATTATTATTTAGGTTCCAATTTACAAAAACTAAAGATAGTTAAAAAACTAAAAAAACAACATTTATATTCACAGTTTTTAAGGGGTTGTGTTAGATCATTTGGGGACTGTTTTGTGTTATGTTTAAAAAAGAAAGTACAAAAACAAAATAGTCTTTCCTATAAAGCCTCTCTAAAATTTCTGTTTCCTATATTTATTTTATATCACCCTCTGAAATCACAAAATCTTTTATAGAAATTCAGCAGGGTTGGCAATTTCTGCACATGCCTTCCGTCCAGAGTACGAGTGTTTTGGGGCCTACTACTGTGTTAATGTCATTGTAGCTGATTACTTTCCTTCATTACCCTTGCTGAGGTGTGGTAATTTCACATCCACTAAACACCTCACACACCATTACTGTGCAAATGATTATCTTAGTACTCTTAGTAAACATCTTTGACCAGAGGGGGTCGCATAATTCCTCCACATGTACCACCACAATATCACAAGATTTCTGAGGTTTCTTCAATAATGGACAAAACAAGTGTCAACTTAAAGGTAAACTGATACACACATAGTCAAAATACATTTATTGCTTTACTCTTTTTTTGTTCATCCAGTCCTGAGATTTCTGCCACACAGAACAGCCAGCCCGGTGACCTGATTTTCTTCTGCTGCAATTAAATGTATATTAAACCTCCTGCATTTCTTTATTGAAGTATAACTAAAGGTATTTGAAATATATATTTGTGAGGAGGCTGGGGTTTGGACTTTGATGGTACCATATACCAGTCAAAATTAGAAAAGTAAAAAGAAGGTTTTATTACAAAAAAACATATATATAATTGACATATTCATAGAATAAACTTCTTTAGTCATAACAACTATAAAGTGCCTAAAAAACAATCATTCATAACATAGCAGATAAAATAGGAGGCGTTCATCCCACAAAACCCTCCCTAGAAAAAGGACCACCCATGAAAGTCTCACCATGGGGAGCGGTGACCAAGGTTCCTGATAGGTCGGGGTGAATTGCCAACCCACCCCGGAGGACATAGGAAATCCTGAAACCCCCCACCGCCCCCCATGGTGAGACTTTCATGGTTGGTCCTTTTTCTAGGGGGGTTTTTGTGGGATGAACGCATCTCCTATTTTTTTTCTGATATGTTATGATTGTATTCACATTGTAATATTTTTGTTAACGTTGTTTTTCTTTATTCATAGTCTCATGACAACCTTTTATACATCATCTGATTAATTGTATGTATAAGTAATGCTCCCGAAGAAGCAGGTGACTGGTAATCAGTTGATATATGGTACCATCAAAGTCCAAACCCCAGCCTCCTCCCAAATATATATTTAAAATTTTGATGGGACAAAAACAATTATATTCAGCACCTCTTCAGATTATAACTAAAGGTAAAACTTTTTGTTTTAGTTTTGTATAGAGTGGAGAGGGATTAGAACACCTGTCAGTTTTATTGCTGTCTGTCCCATGTTAAAGCGGGGGTTCACCGTACTCACTGTGTAATCCCGGAGATAAGTTTCAGTCTAGTAGGCGTTCCTAGTCAGAGTGGAACATGATTGACGGCCTGCTATGGCGCGTCACGCCTCACGGAAATAGCCGAAATAGGACGTGGCTCTTCACGGTGCCTGCGCAGTCAGCTCCGATGTCTGTGCGCAGGCGCCGTAAAGCGCCGTGAAGAGCTGAGTCCTACTCGGGAGGCGTTACACACAATAGCTCGCCGTCAATCATTGTCCCCTCTGACTAGGAACGCCCATTCCCCGCGGGGAGCCTGAAATTCATCTCCTGGATTAAACAGTGAGTACGGGGCCAAAAAAATAAATAAAGGCATACTGTAGCTCGCGATACTATGCTTGATTTAATGGTCGAATGTTGCTATTGAGGGTGAACCACCGCTTTAAGGAGATTCTCCCTCTCTATTTGTTCTGTTTACCATTATCATTATAAGTTAAAGTAAAAGATAACCCCAAACTTTGGGTTGTCCCCAGAAAAGTAATAGAGGGGAAATCTTCCAATGGGGGCACTAGCTCTGGTGAGATGGGGGTCCCCAAGGAATTCCCCTAATTTGCAGGAATTTCCTCTCACTTCCTGTTTGGCTATGGGACAGGAAGTAAAGGGAAATCTCTGCAATGGGACAGATGTCGAATGAAAATCTGACGGGTTATAACCATCCCTTGTTCAAAAAAAGAAAAAAGTGTTTGTCTATAGTTCTACTCCACTTGCCAACCACCTAACTGTAAATATACATCATTACCGTACTTTGACATTAAATACTTGGGTTGTGGCAGCAGCTATAACCCCAATTTCTTTATTAACAACTAACGTCTGGCTTTCATATAAAAGTGGTCTCAGTTGCAGAACATAGAACTCAATGCATGTTTGAAATTACTATAGGCTTAAAGCGGAGCTCCACCCTAAAGTGGAACTCCCGCTGATCGGAACCCTCCCCCCCCTCCGGTGTCACATTTGACACCTTTCAGGGGTGAGGGGGGTGCAGATACCTGTCTAAAGACAGGTATTTGCACCCACTTCTGGACACAGTCTCGGGCAGACTGCGGGCATTACGTCACCTCCCGTCCCCTCCCCCCCCCCCGTTGTGTGCTGGGAACACTCGGCTCCCAGTACACAGCGGGAGCCAATCAGCAGGCGCAGCGCAACTCGCGCCTGCACCGTAGGGAACCGGGCAGTGAAGCCGGAGCGCTTCACTTCCTGGTTCCCTCACCGAGGATGGCGGGGGGAGCAGCAGAGTGACGAGCGATCGCTCGTCCTCTGCTGTGGACGGCGCTGGACTCCAGGACAAGTAAGTGTTGTAATATTAAAAGTCAGCAGCTGCAGTATTTGTAGCTGCCGGCTTTTAATACATTTTTTTTCAGAAAATGGACCGATGGACCCATCGTTTTTTTTATCCATCGGTGAAAAAAAATAGAACCTGTTTTAAATTTTTCTTATGGTTAAAAAAACGATAGAAAAAAACGATTGTCTGTGGGGAAATCCATCGGTCAAAAATCCACGCATGCTCAGAATCAAGTCGACGCATGCTCAGAAGCATTGAGCTTAATTTTTCTCAGCACGTCGTAGTGTTTTACGTCACCGCGTTGGACACGATCGGATTTCTAACCGCTGGTGTGTAGGCAAGACTGATGAAAGTCAACTTCATTTTTAACCGTGTTCAGCGTTCCACCTATCACAGACGTCCTCTAGTCCGAGACCGAGGACGAGATGATGTCCGTAAAAGGGCAGAACACTAAACACAGGCTCTTCTGGAAAACTGACTGTTCCGCCTATCACGGAACACCACGAGGAGGAGGCACGGCTTTTAAAAAATGGACGCCCGTAGTCTGCATCCAGCGTATAAGACGACCCCTCTTTTTTGAGACACATTTTTAACTGTAAAAGGTCATCTTATACGCCGGCAAATACGGTAATATGATGAACCAAGACTGTTGATATATATATATAAGTTGAGTCAAACACTTCTGATATGTGCCTTCTTTCCCATTATAGCAGACAGTATAGTGTCCCAAATCAAGGATTTGACATGTTTTCTTGATGATGGGTATTAACCACTTCCGGACCGTCGGCAGAATGGCACGGACAGGCACATGTACGTACCTGTACGTGCTCTGCTTGACGTGGGTCGGGAGTCCGATCGGGGGACCCACCACCGAAAAAGTGGTCCCTTTTATAGGGAGACTCGGTCGATGATGTCAGTCCTACAGCCACACCCCCCTACAGTTGTAAACACACAATAGGTGAACCCTAACTCCTACAGCGCCCCCTGTGGTTAACTCCCAAACTGCAACTGTCATTTTCACAATAAACAATGCAATTTAAATGCATTTTTTGCTGTGAAAATGACAATGGTCCCAAAAATGTGTCAAAATTGTCCGAAGTGTTCCCCATAATGTCGCAGTCACAAATAAAAAATCGCTGATCGCCGCCATTAGTAGTAAAAAAAAAAAAATTTATAAAAATGCAATAAAACTATCCCCTATTTTGTAAACGCTATAAATTTTGCGCAAACCAATCGATAAACGCTTATTGCGATTTTTTTACCAAAAATAGGTAGAAGAATACGTATCGGCCTAAACTGAGGAAAAAAAAATTTTAGATATGTTTTTGGGGAATATTTATTATAGCAAAAAGTAAAAAATATTGAATTTTTTTCAAAATTGTCGCTCTATTTTTGTTTATAGCGCAAAAAATAAAAACCGCAGAGGTGATCAAATACCACCAAAAGAAAGCTCTATTTGTGGGGAAAAAAGGACGCCAATTTTGTTTGGAAGCCACGTCGCACGACCGCGCAATTGTCTGTTAAAGCGACGCAGTGCCGAAATGTAAAAACCCCTTGGGTCATTTAGCAGCATATTGGTCCGGTCCTTAAGTGGTTAAAGTAGAGTTTGACTCCCCCCCCCATATTGGTTGTGTTCAGCACATTTCAGATACTCACCCACCCAGGGGATACAGTGTTGTCCAGCTGAGATCCTCTTCTCTTTTGGCAGCACTCAGTCTTGCATTGCCATGTGTTGCTGGGACATCATTGATAAACTGCCAGCTGTTCTGACTACAACTGATAGGGCCATCCTTCCTCCTTTCCTGAATGAAAGACTCATTTGGCATATGTGCAGGGGTAAAGTCCTGGGGAAAAAAGTGCGGGAACTCCCACCCAAGATCCACTCCCTCACCAAAAAAAAAAAAAAAAGGTATACGCCCATATGCATATATATTTCACAGAAAATACAGTGCAAGATTTATTTAAAGTGCCAGTTTACAAAAACAAAATAAGTTAACTTGTCAAACTAACAGAATAATCATACATACCTTGGGGTACTCTGTACTGGCCTGGCTGGTCTCAGGGTGCTGTACCCCCCCATGTCCACCTCTGTACATCCCCATGTCCACCTCTGGGTTCATCTCTGTACCCCCTCATGTCCACCTCTGTACCCCCCATGTCCACCTCTGTACCCCCCATGTCCACCTCTGTACCCCCCATGTCCACCTCTGTGTTCACCTCTGTACCCCCTCCTCCCTTCACCCATGTTCCCCCCATGTCTACCTCTGTACCCCCTCATGTCCACCTTTGTACCCCCCATGTAAACCTCTGTACCCCCCCATGTCCACCTCTGTGTTCACCTTTGTACCCCCTCCACCCCTGTCCCCCCCATGTCCACCTCTGTACCCCCCCATGTCCACCTCTGTACCCCCTCCACCCCTGTTCCCCCCCATGTCCACTTCTGTACCCCCTCATGTCCACCTCTACCCCGTCCACCTCTGTACCCCCCCTCCCATGTCCACCTCTGTACCCCCTCCACCTCTGTTCCCCCGTCCACCTGTGTTCACCTCTGTACCCCCCATGTTCACCTCTGTACCCCCGTCCACCTCTGTGTTCACCTCTGTACCCCCCATGTTCACCTCTGTACCCCCGTCCACCTCTGTGTTCACCTCTGTACCCCCCATGTCTACCTCTGTACCCCCTCATGTCCACCTATACCCCGTCCACCTCTGTGTTCACCTCTGTACCCCCCATGTCCACCTCTGTACCCCCTCCACCCCTCTTCCCCCCCATGTCCACCTCTGTACCCCCTCATGTCCACCTCTACCCCTGTCCACCTCTGTGTTCACCTCTGTACCCCCCCTCCCATTTCCACCTCTGTACCCCTGTCCACCTGTGTTCACCTTTGTACCCCCATGTCCATCTCTGTACCCCCATGTCCATCTCTGTACCCTCCATGTCCATCTCTGTACCCCCTCCACATCAACCTCTGTAACCCCCCCATGTCCACCTCTGTACCCCCCATGTGCTCTGGGTTAGTTCCTACCTTTGCATTTTCCTATTCTGAACCACAAGATAAATGATTGGTTGCTAGGACCACCTAGCAACCGATCACCTGCTACATCTCCGGCATTTCCTGTCCTCTGTTTGACGCTGCCTTACCACCTCTCGCTCTCCCTGCTGTAAAAGAGAGCGAGAGACGATGGTTTTTTTAACTCCTGCTCGAGCGGCCGGTCTGTATGTCACCCGGGTAGCGGTACAGTCCGCACCCGACTCGCCCCACACCCTGTCACAGCTCTCTCCCTGCACTTTTATAATATTATATATTATATTATACTTTTTGCTTGTTGTTTATTATATATTCTGTAAATATCTTTTAGACCCTCCTGAGGAAGCGGTATTACCGCAAAACCGGTCAAGGACATTGGCTCCACCCATTAGACACATATGGTTCTGTTATCTAATCTGATCTGTGGGATCTGTCCCTAAATGTTTTTATATTGTACCTTGTCTTGTGTAAATAAATATTGTTTTTTATACCAATCTGGTTTCCTATCAGTGCCATGAAAGTCCCAACCAACAACCTTCCCCCCTCTTTTGACCTATGACTACTGATGTCAATTGGCCACAAGCAGCCTTTTGTATTTTCTCATTTGGGTCTCACTTTCTTCATATTAAACGGGATGCTGGCACATCTTATCTATTTTTACAGTTAGTCTAATAGAGGCAATACTCTTCATTTTTGAAAGTTCAACACTTGTTTACCGTATTTTCCGGCCTATAAGACGACCTTTTACACCAGAATTGCACAGCCAAAAACTGAGGGTTGTCTTATACGCCGGGTGAAGCAGCTGCCAGATGGATATCAACAGAGTGCATCGCCCGCCGGATTGGCTGAGCGGCGCATATACTGAATACATTCAGCTTTACAGAGCAGTTGGTGGGCTGATATCCATCTGGCATCTGCCAGCCTCATCCTTTCTGAAAATATGGTAAGGGGGTCTTCTTATATGTTGACTATAGGTCAAAACCAACGTTTTAAACTGAAGAGTAGGGGATTATCTTATATGTCCAGCCGCTTTAGTCGAGCCATGTTAAAGTATGGCCGTCGTTCCCGGGTCGAATTTCAATTTTTTTTTGTTTTGGCGTAAGACGTCCGGGAATACGAATGGACGCTACGCACGTCGCCGTTCTAAAAAATGACGTCACATCACACAAAGCACGGCGGGAATTTCTAAACTGAGCATGCGCAGTACGCCTGGCGCAGGAGCGCAACTAATTTAAATGGTACACGCCCCATTGAATTGGGCGGGCTTGCGCCGGACGTGTTTACGATACACCGCCGCAAGTTTACAGGTGAGTGCTTTGTGGATCAGGCACTTACACTGAAAACTTTCCCACGGTGTAACGTAAACGGGTTACGTTGCGCCGCCGCAAATGTACGAGAATCTGGCCCAAAATGCTTATTGACTTAAGATATTTTTTCAAGCTTTTTTTTTTTTTAAACACAATACGTGATGACTATAAGAGCAAGCACAGACAGATACTCCACAATTAAATTGCTAAAAAATTTACAGTATGTACTTGCTACCTCTTACCGTATTTTATGGAAACAAGAAATTTATCAGTCTGCTGTACAGCAGCTAATCCATAGCTGGACAAGTACACACCCTGGCAATGTCTTTGTTTTATAAAGAAGGCAGTTTTATTTCAAAGCCATCATGTTCACCCTGAAATGTAATTCTTGCAGGAACAAGGCTTTAGTTAGCTCTTTTAAGATACTAAAATCCAATGGAATATATTACTGACATTTGTAGGAACATAAAGTTACTATTGAATGAACATTTTCTAGAAGGTATGTTTAGAACAAAATGTACATTTGTAATGCAGTTACGAAGGCTCAGTCTTTACAACAAAACATGTTCTTTTGTACTATTTTGTAACATTTTCACTATGGCTGTTCTATCATTTTTAGTATCATTGTTAAGATAGTGACAGCATATACTATACAATCAGTATTAAAGAAATAAAAAAGAATACTGTGAGAACAATATCAGAAATAAAATGGAACCATAGGTGTGTGCAGCCTATTGCATTAGGGTCTGCACCCTAAAGCTCAAAACACACGTGTTTATATATGTATATACAGTATATTATATATATATATATATATATATATATATATATATACATACATATACACACACACATACACACATACACACATGCACACACACAGTATCCCACAAAAGTGAGTACGCCCTCACATTCTTGTAAATATTTTATTATATCTTTCATGTGATAACACTGAAGAAATTACACTTTGCTACCATGTAAAGTAGTGAGTGTACAGCTTGTACAACAGTGTAAATTTGCTGTCACCTCAAAAAAACTCAACACACAGCCATTAATGTCTAAACTGCTGGCAACAAAACTGAGTACACCCCTAAGTGAAAATGTACTAATTGGCCCCAAAATGTCAATATTTTGTGTGTCCACCATTATTTTCCAGCACTGCCTTAACCCTCTTGGGCATGGAGTTCACCAAGGCTTCGCAGGTTGCCACTGGAGTCCTCTTCCACTCCTCCATGACGACATCACGGAGATGGCGGATTTTAGAGAACTTGCACTCCACCACCTTCTGTTTGAGGATGCCCCACAGATGCTCAATAGGGTTTAGGTCTGGAGACATGCTTGACAAGTCCATCACCTTTACCCTCAGCTTCTTTAGCAAGGCAGTGGTCGTCTTGGAGGTGTGTTTGGGGTCGTTATGTTGGAATACTGCCTCGCGGCCCAGTATCAGAAGGGAGGGGATCATGCTTTGTAAGTCACAGTACATGTTGGCATTCATGGCTCCCTCAATGAACTCTAGCTCTCCAGTGCCAGCAGCACTCATGCAGCCCACAAACCATGACACTCCCACCACCATGCTTGACTGTAGGCAAGACACACTTGTCTTTGTACTCATCACCTGGTTGCCGCCACACACGGGTGACACCATCTGAAACCAAATAAATTTATCTTGGTTTCATCAGACCACAGAATATGGTTCCAGTAATGTCCTTAGTCTGCTTGTCTTCAGCAAAATGTTTGCGGGCTTTCTTGTGCATCATCTTTACAAGAGGCTTCATCTGGGATGACAGCAATGCAGACCAATTTGATGCAATGTGCAGTGGATAGTCTGAGCACTGACAGGCTGACCCCCCAGTCCTTCAACCTCTGCAGGAATGCTGGCAGCACGCATATGTCTATTTCCCAAAGACAACCTCTGGATATGACGCTGAGCGCGTGCACTCAACTTCTTTGGTCGACTATGCCAAGGCCTGTTCTGAGTGGAACCTGTCCTGTTAAACCGCTGTATGGTCTTGGCCACCGTGCTGCAGCTCAGTTTCAGGGTTTTGGCAATCTTCTTATAGCCTAGACCAGGCGTGCCCAACCTTTTGAAGAGCAAGAGCCACTTAAGCGATTTGGTAATCGGTTGTGGGCCACAATGAGTGGAGCGGGTGGATGGCAGCCCACTCTACTCTATAGAGCCCACTCTACTCTTTTTTTTTTAAGTGGCTAGGATTGGAGGTAGGCGTTTGTGAATGGACACAAGTCCATTTACATCTGCCACTCCTTAAAGGTGAATGGAGGTCCTGATTGGGTCGGACTGACTGTGTGAAAGGGGCTTAAGGCTGCTTTCACACTGATGCGCTGTTGTTTACCTGCACTGCTCTGCACATGCAGATCAGTTTGAAAGCAGCCAAGTAACCACTGCAGAACAGATATGCCCATATATATATACTGTGATTTTAGTAATAAACTTACCTTTAATAACAGTATTCTATTTTATTTTATTCCATCCCAAAGCAGGAGGTCACGGGCCACATCAAAGTGGTCCGCGGGCTCTTTGCCATGAGGTGCCATGTTGAACTTCCAGTGACCAGTATGAGAGAGTGAGAGCGGTAACACCAAGTTTAGCACACCTGCTCCCCATTCACACCTGAGACCCTGCAACGCTAACGAGTCACATGACACTGGGAAGGGAAAAATAGCTAATTGTTCCCAATTTGGAAAATTTTTACTTAGGGGTGTACTCACTTTTGTTGCCAATAGCTGTGTGTTGAGTTATTTTGAGGAGACAGTAAATTTACACCTGTATACAAGCTGTACACTCACTACTTTACATTGCAGCAAAGTGTAATTTCTTCAGTAAATATAAAATATAGTGTACTACAGTGCTGCTAAATAGTTAATTATATGACACCAAAAAAATAACCAAATAATAATCACAGCATATAATAAAGGTAACCAACCAAAAAAATATGTGAGTAAAATAGTGTGCGCTGAAAATTAACTCAAATGGTGTGAAACTTAATGCAACAGTACAAATGGTAGTGCAATAGTATTTAAACAAACATTCGGATGTACGATCCGTCATTCCCGTTCATAGCTCCTCCCCAGCGCGTTACGTCACTAGACACGTGACTAAGGGCCAGATTCACAGATGAAGTACGCTGGCGTATCTACTGATACGCCGGTGTACTTTCAAATTTCCCACGTCGTATCGTTGTTTTGAATCCTCAAAACAAGATACGACGGCTTCTGGGTTAGATCCGACAGGTGTACGTCTTCGTACACCTTCGGATCTAATATGCAATACTTTGGCCTCCGCTGGGTGGCTTTTTCCGTGTCGGGTATGCAAATTAGCGATTTACGACGATCCACAAACGTACGCGCGGCCGTCGCTTTTTCGAACGTCGTCTGTAGTCGGCTTTTTCAGGGGAAAAGTTAAAGCTGGTATTTTTCGGCGTATACATAGAATTGCCATGTTAAGTATGGCCGTCGTTCCCGCGTCGAAATTTGAATTTTTTTTGCGTAAGTCGTCCGTGAATAGGGATGGACGTAACTCACGTCTAAGTTAAAAAAATTACGTCCTAGCGATGTCATTTAGCGCAATGCACGTTGAGAAATTTTGGGACGACGCATGCGCAGTTCATTCGGCACGGGGACGCGCTTCATTTAAATGAAACCCGCCCCCAACCCGCCCAATTTCAAATCCACCGACAGAAATACACTACGCCGCCGTAACTTATGCCGCGAACTCGCTGAGGATTCGAAAATGCGCTAGGTAAGGTACATCGGCGTAGTGTATCTCTGATACACTGCGCCGTTCTACATGTATGTGGATCTGGCCCTTAGTCACTAAGTCATGTGTCTAGTGACGTAACGCGTGGGGGAGGAGCTACGAACGTGAATGACGGATCGTACATCCGAATGAGGAGAACCTCTAACCTGAGCGGCTAAAGGAGGATTGTTGGTGCTTGTTTTGTCCAGGGGATTCGTGAGTGCGCCTTTGTCACAAGCCTGTCATTTGTCTCCTGTTGATGTTTACATGATTGCGCTATGAGGATTTTTTTTCTCTCCTTGTCTTGCATGAGCTGTGCTAGTGTGGAGGATCTTACACCTGGATGTGAGGCAGCTATCTGAGACTGGGGAGTCTGATCCCACCCAACACTGTTCAAGTCATTACACCAGTATTGTGTCTTTCTTGCTACACAGAGGGTGTAGTGAATTAGAACACACCCAGCCACTGATTGGGACTATTGTTATGGTTTTGTTACATGTTTGTTTAAATACTATTGCACTACCATGTGTACTGTTGCATTAAGTTTCACACCATTTGAGTTAATTTTCAGCGTAATTTCTTCAATGTTGTCAAAGTCTTTCCACAAACACACATGTAGATCAGCCAAATGTGAATTTGTAGAGTTATGGAGGAGGGAGACTAGTTAGTGATTAGCAGAGAAAATCAAACCTGGCATACATATTCTTTCCCGAGAGAGAGGTTCACACAGGAGATGTCTGGCAAGGTCAGGAACTGTTTATAGATATACAGATCAGACAAAGTTATTCTTGCATATGCAGGTCTTCAAGCAAAGCATTTAAAACAAACCCAAATGAATATGTGAATATGTACTTAGTACATGCTAGGAAAAGCAACAAGTTCACATAACTGCCACTCTCCCCATTTGCTTATGCAGCTTTTCCCCCGTAGGGGCCGCTGGTGTATTTGGTCATCTCCCACCCTGCACACAAATGTCCACTCAGCTTAGAGACAAGAAGCAGTCATTGCAGCTTTGTTTTAATTTTTTTATTGTTTATTAGAGGAATTGAACTTGGATAGGGATGGGTTGATATGGGATGCCCACTGATCAGTAGAACTTTTTAGGGTCTTGAACTATATACATTCAGGCCCAGATTCACAAACAAGATACGACGGCGTATCTCCAGATACGCCGTCGTATCTCTGAGTTGCGCCGTCGTATCTATGCGCCTGATTCTTAGAATCAGTTACGCATAGATTTCCCTTAGATCCGACAGGCGTAAGTCTCTTACGTCGTCGGATTGTAACTGCATATTTACGCTGGCCGCTAGGGGCGTGTACGCTGATTTACGCATCGAAATATGTAAATCAGCTAGATACGCAAATTCACGAACGTACGCCCGGCTGACGCAGTACAGTTACGTCGTTTATGTTAGGCTTTTCCCGGCATAAAGTTACCCCTGCTATATGAGGCGTAAGTGCGGCGTGCCAATGTTAAGTATGGGTGTCGTTCCCGCGACGAAATTTGAAAATTTTACGACGTTTGCGTAACTCGTCTGTGAATGGGGCTGGACGTAATTTAAGTTCATGTCAAAACCAATACATCCTTGCGGCGTATTAGGAGCAATGCACACTGGGAGATTTCCACGTACGGCGCATGCGCCGTTTGTGAAAAACGTCAATCACGTCGGATCACATAATATTAACATAAAACACGCCCCCCTGTCCCACATTTGAATTAGGCGGGCTTACGCCGGCCGATTTACGCTACGCCGCCGCAACTTACTGAGCAAGTGCTTTGAGAATACAGGGCCAGATTCACAGAAAAAGTACGCCGGAGTATCTGCTGTTACTCCGGCGTACTTTCAAATTTGCTGCGTCGTATCTTGATTTGGAATCCTCAAACCAAGATACGACGGCTTTTGGCATAGATCCGACAGGCGTACGTACGGCTTCGTACGCCTTCGGATCGTAAGTGTAATTCTCCGGCGGCCGCTGGGTGGAGTTTGCGTCGTTTTCCAGCGTTGGGTATGCAAATTAGCTGATTACGGCGATCCACGAAGGTACACGCATTCGTCGCATTCTCTTACGTCGTCGCTAGTCGGTTTTTCCCCGTCGCAAACTTAGGCCTGCTATTTCATGGCTTAGATTTAAAACAGCCATGTTAAAGTATGGCCGTCGTTCCCGCGTCGAATTTCAATTCGTCCGGGAATACGAAAGTACGTTACGCACGTCGCCGTTCAAAAAACACGTTGGGGCGCCGTAATTTCGCGCAAAGCACGGCGGGAAATTTCCAAACGGAGCATGCGCAGAACGTTCGGCGCGGGAACGCGCCTAATTTAAATGGTACACGCCCCATTTGAATTAGGCGGGCTTGCGCCGGACGGCTTTACGTTACACCACCGTTAGTTTACACGCAAGTGCTTGGTGAATCAGGCACTTGCGCTGAAAACTTGCGGCGGTATAACGTAAAGACGATACGTTACGCCGGCCAGATCTCTGTGAATCTGCCCCACAGCACTTGCCCGTCTAAGTTGCGGAGGCGTAACATAAATCGCATACGTTAGGCCCGCGCAAAGATACGCGGATGTACGAGAATCTGGCCCTATGTATACATTTTCTTTCCTCTTCTACTTCCAGCACAACTTTCTTGCAGACTGTTACTCCCAGGACTCCCAAATATCAGGGGGAGTCACCAGAGAAGCTGCTGATGAGTCATCCAGCCTACCTGAGTCACTTTTCCAACCCCAAAAAAACCCACACACAGGCTTGGCTGCCAGCCAAACCTGAAAATGTACCTACACTAACACAACAAAAATCATATCACTAGCACTCTGGCAACGCTAGTGGGTGCTACACTTAAACTTCCCTTCCCTTTGTGCTTCTGTTGATGTGTTCGTCCCAGGGCTGCCAATAAGGAGGTACAGCCAGCCCTCATGTACCAGGCTCCATCTGTTCAACAGGGGGGCCTGGGCTCCTGTCAAGCAGGAGGACCAGTTATACTGCCTTATCTCTGGAAGTGATCTTCCTGTGGCTCCACCTGCAGTGCAGCTAGCTTCTCCTTCTTACTGGCTGTGCTGCAGGGGGAACCACAGGAAGATCAGTTCTAATATCTGTGCCCCCACTTGGATTGGATTGGATTGGAATATATACTTATAGAGCGCCGAATGCGAGTTGTGAAACTCGCGTCTAAGCGCTTACCAACAAGCTGGGGGTATCCAGTTCCCAAGAGCAAAAAGAAGAAACTAGGACATCTAAGTAAAAGAGGGGAACAGACAAGAAATAAACAGAAATATAAAAAGAAGGGGGGGGTGTCAGGGCACAAAAAGCCTATCCCTACTCCCTGACCATGGACCGCAGCCTGGGATTAAGGCAGCGTCCTGCTAAGGGCTTGGAAGGCCAAGTCTCTATCTGTAGGCTTGTGAAAAAAGAAGTGTTTTCAAGCCCTTACGGAAGGCCATCAAGGAGGAGGATGCTCGGAGCTGATGAGGGAGCTGGTTCCAAAGAGAGTTCCCCAGTGTTTGGAGCCGGCGGCCACCTTTTGAAGCTGATCGACTAGATTGAATAATTGCTAACAGGGTGTCAGTCGAGCGAAGCTCTCTGGGTGGACAGTAGTGTTGTGTCATATTCGATAAGTACATCGGACCTAGTTGCCAATAGGCCCGAAACACCAGACAGAGTGCCTTGAACTCAACCCGTTTTGCTATCGGGAGCCAGTGTAGATTCTTAAGCACCGGGGAGATGTGATTCCGCCTTGGGCAGTTTGTGACTAGTCTTGCAGCATGATTCTGTGTAATCTGCAATCGTTTTATCCACTTCTGTGGGAGCCCTAGAAAGAAAACGTTACAACAATCTAACCTAGAGTGGATAAGTCCATGAACTAAGATCATACGGTTGTGCTGAGTGAAGAGATTCTTAATTTTCCGTAATAACTGCAGATGATAGTTGGCTGATTTTATGCAATATTTTGCGTGAGGTACGAAGCTTAGTTCAGCATCAAAAATTATACCCAGATTTTTTACCTGCTTAGCTGGAGTTGGGGCAGGGCCAAATGAGGATGGCCAGGCAGGTAAAAAGGTAGAGTTGGACTGTGGGCCGATCAGCAAAAGCTCAGTTTTGTCGGCATTAAGGCCTAGCCTGTTTGAGTCCATCCATTGTTGGATGTTAGATAATCCCTTATTCAGCTGCTCAGGCATATTAGGTCCACTTGCAAGGTCTGCCACTTCCCCTGCCGCTCTGATCACCCCATCCCCTTTCTTCTGATGTCTGCCCCCCTCCAGTGCTATTGGTTCCTTCTCTTCACCCTGTATCCAGCTGCAGCTGCTGCAGGGCACACAGAGAGATTGTTTCAGGATAAAACACTGGGGGGTGTAAAAATGTCAAATTTACTGGCCCTTTTGTTTCATGCATGAAAACAGTGTTCCTCAGGCCCTTTGTCTGTCTTCTGGAAAGGCTACAGGATCGAAACCCAAGATCCAAACAATAGCAGTGCAGTGGGAAGTGATTTACTAACAGGAAGTAATGAGGGAGTGGACGTTACTATGCAGCCCCATTAAGTCTAAACTGAGTGTGCATGCCCATGTGTAACATTTCCTACTTTATGAGAATCCCCTGTACTTTACATGGTAGTAGATAAACATAATGCTGAGACTTAGGCCAGATTCACAGATATCTATGTCTGTATTTTCATCCATTTTAAGTTAGTAATACATCTATTTTCATGCATTTTCCTTATTCTATTGGGAATTGCAGTGCATTGAAATGTACGAAAATGCATGGAAATCAAACATGTCTAATTTTTACTAAAACAATGCAATGTAGTGCACAGATGTGACTAGCCCAATTGGCTTATTTTTTTGTATTTTTATGCATTTTTGTATGTTCCAATATGCATATAAAAACGCAAAGGTTTTACAGTTTTACAGAAGGTTAGAAAACATTTATTGCAAGAAAGTTATTAAACTGAACCTGAAATAAAAAAAAAATAAGATTTGCATTGTCATAGGCACGGGTGTTGCTAGGTGGGCGGGCATAAACAGGTATATAATATACATGCATGTGTGTGTATGTATGTAATATATATAAATATATACAGGGCTCAAAATTTCAATTCCTGCGCTACTAGCCAGGCCTTAAGGGTTACTCGCCACCAGTTGACCCAACCAATCCCTACCCTGCACCACCCCTAATTCTGCCCCTAAACACATCCTCAAATTACATGTTTTATGCCGAATTAAGTTACAAACTTTATCAGTGCAGCCACACCTGTGCCCACCATTGCAGTCTCTGTCCACTGTGCCCAGCATTGCAGCCTCTGCCCACTGTGCCCACAATTGCAGCCTCTGCCGCTGTGCCCACAATTGCAGCCTGTGCCCACCATTGCAGCCTGTGCCCACCATTGCAGCCTCTGCCCACTGTGCCCACCATTGCAGCCTCTGCCCACCATTGCAGCCTCTGCCCACTGTGCCCACCATTGCAGCCTCTGCCCACTGTGCCCACCATTGCAGCCTGTACCCACCATTGCAGCATGTGCCCACCATTGCAGCCTCTGCCCACTGTGCCCGCCATTGCAGCCTCTGTCCACTGTGCCCACCATTGCAGCCTCTGCCCACTATTGCAGCCTCTGCCCACTGTGCCCACCATTGCAGCCTCTGCCCACTGTGCCCACCATAGCAGCCTCTGCCCACCATTGCAGCCTCTGCCCACCACTGCAGCCTTTACGCACTGTGCCCACCATTGCCGCCTTTATGCACTGTGCCTACCATTGCAGCCTTTACGCACTGTGCCCACCATTGCAGCCTTTACGCACTGTGCCCACCATTTCAGCCTTTACTCACTGTGCCCACGATTGTAGCCTCTGCTCACCTGTGCAGAGTATAGCCCCAGGGGAAGAGGAGCTGGGAGTGGGGGGGGGGGCGCAGGTACCGCCGGCATTCAGGGATTGATCTGGAGCCGTTCTCCCATCGATCACCCCGGGGAAGAGAAAAGCCGCGGGATTACAAAACTGATAACCCGCTGTTACAGCTGACTTTACATTGCAGCTCCCTCCGCTCCGCTCGCGGTTACACACAGCCCCGCCTCCTGACACTGTGCCTGTATCAGATTGACAGAATGCCAGTCCAATGCTGTGACGTGTTCTGTCTATATGATACAGGCACGGGGTCAGGAGGCGGGGCTGTGTGTAACCGCGAGCGGAGCGGAGGGAGCTGCAATGTGAAGTCAGCTGTAACAGCAGGTTATCAGCTATGTAATCCCGCGGCTTTTCTCCTCCCCGGGGTGATTAATGGGAGAACGGCTCCCGATCAATCCCCGCATGCCGGCGGTACCCGCGCTCCCCCCCCACTCCCAGCTCCTCGCCAGGAACGATTTTGCACTTGCAAAATGTGAGCAGGCGAGGGGAAATTTTGAGGGCTGTATATATATATATACAGTATATATATATATATATATATATATATTTACATATCTAGCTGCGGATCCCCTTACATTAGGGTCCCCAGAGAGCCTCCCCACTTACATCAGGGTCCCCAGAGAGCCCCTTCCTTACATCAGGGTCCCCAGAGAGCCCCTTCCTTATATCAGGGTTCCCAGAGAGCCTTTTCCTTACATAAGTGTCCCCAGAGAGCCCCCCACTTACATCAGGTCCCCAGAGAGCCTCACCCTTACATCAGGGTCCCCAGAGAGCCCCTTCCTTACATTGGGGTCCCCAGAGAGCCTTCCCTTACATCAGGGTTCCCAGAGAGCTCTTGCATCAGGGTCCCCAGAGAGTCCTCCTTGTCTGCAGCAATTATAAAAAAAAAACTTCTGCCCAGCTGGGTGCCAGAGGAAGCAACAGGATTCTTTAACCCCATCAGCTCAAGTGCTTACCACTTGTGGCTATCCAGAACAGACTAGGATTACTCCGCCTGAGCCTGAAAATCATCAAATAGTCCCGGCGGAGTAATCCTTGTGCTGCGGTTCCTGACAATTACATTGCCTGGCAGATTGGTATAGAAGTGGACGTCGGGACAATGATTAAATTGTTGGAACTGCTGAATATAGATAAGAACTTGTGCCTGATAACATTAACTAGTCATGTTTCTCCCCCTGGCCACCAGCTGAGCAGATGAAGCCAAGAGCCAACCCTAGGTAGGAGACTCTGGGCTATGGGCCCCAGATTCGGGCTATAGCCCCCGTAGCCACCCCCTAGTGATGCCACTGGTCATAGGTAACATCTAGCAATGATAACTATGCATACACAGTACCCTGAAAATGTACCTTTTGTCTGGAATACCTCCTGAAAGTTAGCAGTGCATTTTATTGTATGTAAGTGTGTAGGTATTTCTGTACCTACAGCCTCATAGCTGTACTTTTGCAGTGCAAGATCAAAGGCATTACACGCTCTGACTGCTAGTCTCAATAGATTTGGAGTGAAATTTGGTGATGTCAACACTGTGCTGTCTCACTGTACTTCCTACTGGAGGCTCTGACATGAGAAAGAAAACCCTCCCTCTACCAAGAGACCTCTACACAGTACAAAACGAGCCATAGTAAGTGAGTATGGGGGAAAGATTGCACTACTGTTGACTAGTCCTTTGCCCTTTACTTGCCTTTTTTGGGCACTGCTTTCAATGTTACGTTCATCCTTAACAAATCAAATTTTCTTTGCTCTAGGGTGCCTGTAACAGGCAGCATAACAATACATTGCAGCAGATTAGTTAGTACAGTAGAGCTGAAATTTTAGGAGTTTCCTCTTATGTTTCTAAAGGTTTGTTAAGCTTTAAGTTGGCTATGATATTTTTCATGCTGCTTGTTACAGGACCCTGACAAACGAGCCCTATAAAGTGTTTGCTAGCATTTAAAGTCGTCAGAGCTGATGTGAAACTGAGTCCCAAAGGCAATGTAGGATACATGAGTAGTTTTGAAACTTTTAGTCAGTCTTCATCAATTCATCTATTTGTTATTCCCATGGTGTTTTTATGTTTTTCTTTTTCTTCTAAACTGAAAAGGATTAAATAGAAAAGCCCTATACTCAGAGTGATAGCTTACTAGTCTTTGTAGCAAATTTTGTTTCTGCACCGTGGGGAGACACAGGCTACAATACGAGTGGCTATTTTTTTATGTTCAAAAATATCCCGCAATTATATGTAAAATCCAATGCAAATGTTGTTCTGGGGGAATAAAATAATTACAAGTGGTTTTAATGCGTTTAAGTGTTGGTGCATATTAAACTTAATCTGATCATAATTTTATGCGCAAGCTTTAATGTAATAGGGTATTTACCAAGGGTTCAAATCTTTTTAAATTAAACAGAATATTCTGCTTGCTGGATGGTGAATCTAGCAGTAAAAAGGGTCTGCCGCATAAGATTAGCTACTGCCAGGTGATGGAAGAGGGTAAAGAGGCTTGCTCAAAGCGTGAGGTGGTTCTGAGTCAATCTATGCTGGAGACAAATTTAAACAGAAAAACAAACAAAGGCGCATCTAAGTGCAGAAATAAAAACTTTTTAATATCCCCAAAAGTATTAAAAAGCACTTACAAGATAGAGGATGAAAAGGAGAATGTAGTAAGTGTATCCAGGTGATGTTCCGATAGCAGGAAGGTCCCATTATGTAATACTTCCAGTAGGATCCAGAAAACAACAGCCAGTGGACGCTGCAGGCTCTGGAAACACAATAACGCTGTCTGGGTCAGTGTGGAGTATGAAGCCCGTAAATGACATCAGCGAAAGTGTGACGAAAACCATCATGGAACACAAACAGGAAGTGTGTCATCAGAAAGGTATGCGTTTCGGAACTGCTAATTGGTTCCTTCTTCAGCCAATGACCTTCCGGTCATTAAAACGCCTTTGTTTTTCTGTTCGTCATTAGAGATCGATTGTCTCTCTGAGTGCGGCCTGAAGTGTAAGAAGAAGATGTCTATCCCTTCCAAAACAAAATACAAGAAAAATTCTGCGCTGTGTAAATGTGAGCAGCTGACACTACCAGTGAACAAATGGTAAATAAAAAACATAAAAAAGTGCATATATGATAAATAAACACCTATATATTACATATGGTGTCCAACTGTGAATAATAAATATATATATATATATATATATATATATATATATATATATATGTCACCAAATAAATTGAACAATCACTATGAAATGTTCAGAAAAAAGTCCAAAGTGAATAAAGTGATGATAGTCCTTATATTCTGTAACGTGAAGTAAAATAAACCACCACCGTCCAATATAGAAGAGGCTTACTGAAGGCAGTGAACCCAAAAGAACGTATGTTCAAAAGAGTCAACTGGGCATGGTATGAACCACTGGAAGAACTGGATCCTCAGCTGTAGTTCCCGAGCAAACGATACCCACACCAATCAACATAAACAAGAGGGTGCTTCGATGGTAAGTAGCTTCCAGGTGGAGACCCAATGAGGGCCGGGAAGTAGAGCCAATAGGATGTAAATTGAAGTAAAAAGAAAAGGGCGCATAGCATAATACTGTATATAAATTAAATTTAATGTAGAGTAAAAACAGCGCTTATACTGTACCTGTTGCTGAGAATGTGTTCCCAGCACGACAGCATCGCGCTGATTCTCATCGACAGGGTGCCAACATCTCGCACTCGCTGGAATAGACAAAGCACATTCCAGTGAGCGTGTCATAGAAGCGACGGGAGATCCGACTTGGATTCCCGCCAATTCTAGCTGCTGCGTTTGGTATGAATCCTGAGAGGGAACTCCACGCCAAATTTTAAATAAAAAACGGGCATGGGTTCCCCCCCCAGGAGCATACCAGGCCCTTAGGTCTGGTATGGGTTGTAGGGAGACCCCCCCAACGCCGAAAAGCCCATGTGGGGGGTACCCCCACAATCCATACCAGACCCGTATCCAAAGCACGCTGCCAGGCCGGTCAGGAATGGGGGTGGGGACGAGCGAGCACCCCCCCTCCTGAGCCGTACCAGGCCGCATGCCCTCAACATGGGGGGGTTGGGTGCTCTGGGGCGGGGGGGCACACTGCGGCCCCCCCACCACAGAGCACCCTGTCCCCATGTTGATAAGGACAGGGCCTCTTCCCGACAACCCTGGCTGTTGGTTGTTGGGGTCTGCGGGCGGAGGGCTTATCGGAATCTGGGAGCCCCCTTGAATAAGGGGGCCCCCAGATACCGGCCCCCCACCCTAAGTGAATGAATATGGGGTACATCGTACCCCTACCCATTCACCTGGAGGCAAAGTGTAAAAGTAAATAAACACACGACACAGGGTTTTTAAAATAATTTATTAGTCTGCTCCAGGGGCCCCCCCTGTCTTCTTTAGCTCTTTTACCAGGGGGGGCCTTCTTCTTCACCGCCGTCTGGTTCTCTTTCGCTCTCCGGGGGGTCTTCTCCGCTCTCCGGGGGTCTTCTTCTATCTTCTCCGCTCTCGGGGGGTCTCCTTCTATCTTCTCCGCTCTCGGGGGGTCTTCTTCTATCTTCTCCGCTCTCCGTTGTTGACTCGGCGCACCCCGGTTCTTCTCCCGCTCTCCGGTGCCTTCTCCTTCAGGGCTGGCCGCCGCTATCTTCGTGTGTTAGCTCAGTTACTAGCGGTGGCCAGCCCGGCTCTTCTGTGACGTCTTCTTCTCTTCTTCTGCCTTCTCCCGATGTTGACATGATGCCTCTTCTCGCTGCAATGACAGGTACGCGGTTTGCATCCGACTTATATAGGCCTCTCTTATGATGTCACAGTCCCATCATGCTCAGGTACCTACTCCACGTTCCTTCTCAGGATGCATACCAAACGCCGCAGCTAGAGTTGGCGGGAGGAATCCAAGTCGGATCTCCCGTCGCTTCTATGATGGCTTTGTCTCCATCGCGGCAAGCCAGCTCGGCACTGGCTCCCGCGATAGGACTCGTAGGTGCTCAATCTCGCCGAGAAAGGAGCGAGATTGACACAATATCGCGGTCACCCACTGTAGTTAGAAACGGCAGCAGTGGAGTCGCCGACGTGTTTCGCAACAAAGTGCATCGTCTGGGGACAATGCACCAGACGATGGACTTTGTTACAAAATGCGTCGGAAGACTCCACTGCTGCCGTTTTTACCTATAAGCGCTGTTTTTCACTCCTCTAGGCAATCTAGAGGAGTGAAAGAGCCTGGGTCCCATATCGAAAGGCCAGGTATGGGTCCTTACAGCAGGGAGCTATGACTTTGGTGGAGGGGGGATTATGGTGTGGGGTTGTTTTTCAGGGGTTGGGCTTGGCCCCTCAGTTCCAGTGATGGGAAGTTGGTGTTCCTCTGTACTGGGAACACACCATCGGTCTCCTCTCCTCTGACAGGACAGATCCACATCCTTGGCTGTCACCGGCAATCATGGGTGCCCGGTGGCCATCGCGGCCGGCGGGCACACGCACCAGCTCCCGAGCTACACGGCCGCGCCCCCTAGACGGCAGGACATCATATGACCCCCACCTAGGATGGGAGATCCCTCCTGCGGAAGTCATATGACTATGGCTGTGTTGGTAAGTGGTTAAAGTATGCCATAAAGTATTTGTGGAAATAAAGAAAAAAAATTTCCTGCATTGGTGGTGTCAGTGGAGGCAAAAAATGTCCCTGTGTCAGTGGTGTCACTGGAAGGAAAAATGCTGTCATGTCAGTATTGTCACCGGAAGAAAAATTGTCCCACCCCAATGATGTCAATGGAAAGAAAAAATGTCCCTCTATGCCAATACCAATGGCCAAATTGCCAAAATTCCATTAGCAGATCTCCTTTGAGCTGCGTCCACAGGTGACAGGTGCAGATCAGAAGTCAGGATGGTATAAATGTGTGCAGTGAGTCGGTGCCCTATACCCTGCACGCATTGCATAGATGGAGGAAAAACCACTGCTTATTGTTGAAAAGGTTGTCATTTGTGGCAAGTTTGCCACCAAATAGACATGGACATTTATCTGCAGACATCACAAAGCCACATTTTTATTTTTGGCTGGTCACTTCTCCAGTGCAGGTTGGTTTTATAAGTCACGCAAGACTAAGAGAATGTGGTCTTGTATGAGAGCACTGATGTTACAGGGATGATAATTATTAAAAACAAACATGAAGAAAAGTTCTTACAGAATGACAGCTAATTTGTCAAAACATAATTGCATAAATGCAAATGACTACCAGAATACTCATTCATTCATTTGATTTTTTTATTAAATTTTTCCTAATAATAAAATATATATATAGAATATTAGGATTAGTATCATGTCCCTTGTGCTGCCATTTTATTATTATTGTAATATCTTTATTTCTTTTAGTCAGTCTCTATTATCATGTAAATATTAAGATTTTTAGAGAGCGTTAGTTAGTAATATCTCACTTATGACATTTATGACTTAAAACTGTGGCATTAATTATGGCATTAAAATAGACATGGCAGAATAATTATGTAAATTTATAAAATTCTGCTTTGACTGTCATCCTATAGAATACATTTATCTCATCTATGGCTGCATTTTAGCTTAACTATTGCCATCTGGGATATTTAAACTTCAACAGCAGGCAAGAATCCTTTTATATAGTGAAGTCTATCTATTATCATTTTCCTTTTCATCAAACTGCCATATATAGAGGTTCACTTAACTTAAAAGGCATTTGAATTCCATCCAGTAAAAGCGACTGGAATTTAAGTAGATTTAGTTGGAAATAAAAGGAAGCAAGCACTACTCTTAAAGGTACAATCCATTCAACATTAAATTATGCAGTTGAAATGAACCTCAGATTAAAGTGTTATCCATGTTGCCGCGTACACACACTCAGAATTTTCGACAACAAATGTTCGATGCGAGTTTGTTGTCGGAAAATCTGACCGTGTGTATGCTCCATCGGACATTTTCTAAAAACAAATGTTTGAAGCTGGTTCTCAATTTTTCCGACAACAAAAGTTCTTGTCAGAAATTCTGATCATCTGTAGCCAATTCCGACGCACAAAAATCCTACGCATGCTCGGAATCATTGAACTTCATTTTTCTCGTAGAGTTGTATATGACCGCGTTCTTTACGTTCGGAATTTCCGACAACATTTGTGTGACCGTGTGTATGCAAGACAAGTTTGAACGAACAATCCGTCGGAAAAAAATCCATGGTTTTGATGTCGGAATGTCCGAACGTGTGTATGCGGCATTACAGACAAATCAAGAAAAAAATTGTAAGACGCTTTATCACAGTGGCTCATTCTGTGATAGCCAGGCGTTGGCGCCAGGCAGAGGCTCCATCGATGACCGAATGGGCTTGTGAGTTGGACATGATTGAGCTAATGGGATAAATTTGAATCAACAGAATGGTCCCATTTCAGATATGAGGATATGACGCAATTTTCCCATTTCGTATTCTTCTGATTTTGACTCCTTTATCTACACTAACATTTGAAATCCCTGTTTTGTCCCGGTTTGTCCCATGGTATCCCTTCTCCCTTCCTTTTTTTTCACCCCCTTCCATTCTTCTTTTTGCTTTTCTTTACTCTTTACTTTTTCTTTTTCTATTTTTTACATTTGAGTCTATTTTTTTCTGTACAAGTTCACTGAAAGCCGCTCGCCCCTGACATTTTCCCTAGCTAATATGATGTTACTAAATAACATTACTGTAAGGTACTCCTCTTGGGGCATATCCCCAATTCTATGGTCATGTACTTGCTAGGTTTTTCCTTTTTCTGGAACATTTTTTTCTGGTTTATATTCTGTTATGCATGTTTTTTTACTGACTCTAAGGTAGATGTACCATTTTGGATACGCTTATTCAGTTACGATGTATACTTGTATTGCTCAGCTGTTTTGTCTACAAATGCTTAATAAACAGATTAAACATACATTATGCAGTTGTACATTCACCAATACATCAATTAAATATAATATTGTAACTTATTGTAAAATCTTTTTCTTTAACTCCATTGTGGGGCACATGAATTCTTAAACAGTCAGGTTATACAGCCACATACACACATATCAGGTTGCAAGTGTTACCCAATAATTACTATATGGTACTGTGAAGGACATGGAATATTCATACGATAAACTGAAATAGGGTATCTGCACAATGTGCTAGGGTACCACAATAAATTATGCACTTTTTTTTTATCTAACCACTTGCTGACCGCCCCATAGCACATTTATTGCTACAGGGTGGAGAAACTCACTTTGATATGCGAGTGCTTTGGATTATGAGCATTCTCCTGGAATGGATTATGCTCGTAATCCAAGGTTCCAGTGTGCATAAATAAACCCAGTGACAGGTGATAGTGATCAACACTAATACATAAATAAACAATTAATAATAAAGTTTGTGCAATATTTGGTCATAAATGAGACTGGATTGTCTCAAAAATAAGGAAAGCTGAATATATCCTTGTGAAGGATGCTTCAGTGTAATTCTCCCTGCTAGTAATGTTGTGTGTGTGTTAGAGGATTTCAGGTGTGACTCACTCCTCGGCTAACAGGCTGTTGATATGGTAATGACCTTTCCTCAGCCAGTCCTATTTCAAAGGGTAAATGGTCTAGTGTGTTGTGTGAAGAAGCCCTGTGGTTACTGTTTACTGTGATTAGAAGGGGCTCATGTTAATTATTCTGATTGCTTCATTGTGGTAATTATCTCTTCTACATGCGGGGCCAAGCTGTCTAGATAATGTATTCTGTACAACTAGTAATTAACGTCACTGATGTCATTATCTAAAGAAAATGTGTTTTCAGGGTCGGCTCCGAAATGTCTGCCTATGATCTGTATGGAAGCCCCAGTGTGAGGGGGCGGAGATTTGTCATTGTAACAGTTTTGGAAATTACATATAAGCTGTGTGTTATACCATTAAAGTCTGTCTTGTTCCAGCATTAAGCCTTGACTCATGTGTGGATGGTTCTGTGGTTTTCTTTTATGGGAAGAAGGGACGGCTTGACGGGGATATCATTCTACTACCGTCACAATCCTGATGTGAGATCTCCAAAACTTTTAGCACACTGCATGCACTTTGGTTAAAAACTCACCAATTGACAATGCCTTTCACTCTCATGCTCAGCAAAATAGCATCAACCCTTACAGGGTTAGATGTCCACCGATATCCGGGCGTGACACCCAATATCATGGATTCACCATATGTAATGAAACAAAGTGCACTTTTGGGAAAAGCGTCAATCGTAAAAAACTGTGCCAAGTAAGTCGTTATGCCAAAACGTCGAGACGTGGCTGTACAGCAGGGGTGCCCAGCCTTTTGAAGAGCACGGGCCACTTAAGTGACTTGGTAACAGGCCGCGGGCCACAATGAGTGGAGTGGGTGGATGGCAGTCCACTCGGCTCTATAGAGCCCACTCTACTCTCAGCATACCAAACTCTGAGATAATAGACGTCTATGGCTCATTGCAGATAACCCATATGTGCACTTTTCTGCACCTGCGGATCAGTTTAAAAGCAGCCCAGTAACCAATGCAGAACAGATATGCCCATATATACACACACTGGCCGGGATTCACGTAGCACTTACGCCAACGTATCTCTTGATACGTCGCGTAAGTGCACAGATGCGCCGTCGTATCTATGCGCCTGACTCTTAATGCAAGATACGCCTGAAATTTGGCTTCATCCGACCGACGTAAGTCTCCTACGCCGTCGTATCTTGGGCACATATTTACGCTGGCAGCAAGGGGCGCTTCCATTGATTTACGCGTTGAATATGTAAATGACCTAGATACGCAGATTCACAAACGTACTTGCGCCCGTCGCAGTAATATACGCAGTTTACGCAAGGCGTACGTCCGGCGTAAAGTTATTCCAACATATAGGAGGCATATCCCATGCAAAGGTATGGACCACGTAACAGCTGTCGTATTTTACGTCGATTGCGTAGTACTACGTGAATAGGGCTGGGCGTAGGTTACGTTCAGTGATTCGACGTATCTTATGCGTTCGTTCCGACGTGATTCTGAGCATGTGCACTGGGAGCGTCCACGGGACACCGCATGCGCCGTTTGTTCGGCACTTCATTTGCATGGGGTCACACTTCATTTAAATGGCTCACGCCCACTTCCTTCCTACTTTGAATTAGGCGGGCTTATGCCGGCCAATTTACGTTACGCCGGCGCAATGTTGAGAGCAAGTGCTTTGTGAATACTGTGCTTGCCTCTCTGAGTTACGTCAGCGTAGTGCATATGAGATGCGCTACGCCGGTATAAAGATACGCCGGTATAAAGATGCGCCGATCTACGTGAATCTGGCCCATTGTGATTTTAGTAATAAAAACATACTTTTAATAACAGTATTCTATTCTATTTTATTCCATCCCAGAGCAGGAGGTCGTGGGCCACATCAGAGGGCTCCGCAGGCCACATGGGGCCCCCGGGCCACTGGTTGGGCACACCTGCTGTACGGCAGCCAGTTTTCCACGATTGACGCTATACTGGAAGTGACACTCAGAGGATCATAATCTTTAGCTGGTGAGTTCACCTATGCTGTGTCCGCTGAGACCACATTACACCAATACTTGCTGCTGCAAGTGGATGCCTCTAGGCTTCATTGATTTAAGGTTATGTGAGTACAATGTTTGAAGCTGTTTTAATAGAATAAACTTTTTAGAACGATACTGCACTACTGGAGCACTTTGTTTCATTATGTGCACGCGGTGTGGTGAAAGTTTTGAAGATCTCACATCAGGATATATTCAGCTTTCCTTGTTTGAGACAATCCAGTCTCATTTATGGACTATTCTTGCACAAACTTTGTTATTAGTTGTTTATTTATGTATTAGTGTTCACTATAACCTGTCACTGGGTTTATTTATTTATACTATTTAGTGCTACTATTTACTTTAGTTGACACTGAAAATGCTTATTTATACTTATTTCATTTAAAGTAGCAGCTGTTGCACATTTGGGTTACTTTTGGCGCAGTGGTGGTACTTGAAGAGTGGGTGTATGGATCTTTTTGGACAAGTTTTGGAGTAAATTAAAATCACTTGCAGAATTGAGCGATATTGGTTCGTGGGGAAATTCATCATCAAACACTGAAAGTAACGACAGCGACAATTCTCCAACTGAGCAAATTTCTGTGTTTTTGATTTGATTTAATTATTGAATACATTTTATTATTATTATATTATTATTTGTTATAAATATTTATAGTTATTTATTACATTATAATTTATGATTTTATGTTTCAAACTTTATCATACCCGGGATTTCTACTAGACTTTTGTTTGGACAGATTTAAGTGAGTTATTCCTAAAAATTACAGGCCTACAATATAAAACTCCAAATTTCCATGCAAAACAATGTACCGCTTTAAGCATCAAAAATCTGACATAATCATACTGCCAGGGAGGTTAAAGTAACTTTTTCCAGATATTTAAGCCACGCTAAATGTAAAAGTAAAAAAATAATTTCACAGTTAAGCCTCGTACACACGCTCGGTTTACTCGGCAAGAACCAGCAAGAAAACTGCTGGCAGAGCTTTCTTGCCGAGTATACCGAACGTGTGTACGAGGCTTTCAGGTTTCTCGACAAGAAAACTGCCCAGAATCTAGACTAGAAAAATAGAGAACATGTTCTCTATTTTCTCGTCCTGCCGAGAAACCCGAGAGTGTGTATACTTACCTGGTCACCGTGGAAACCTGCGCAAGCTCGAAATGACTTTGACGCATTCGCGGTAGCTTCCTAGGCATAGGTAGGGTGCAGCAAGATGGCGGCGATGCATCGAATGTGACGAGCGCATGCTTGTCATACGCAATGATGTCACCGCGTTCTTGCCTTTCAAGAGAACCGTGGTTCTTTTAAAAGGAGAGTCTGTACACTTGGGCGGCAAGAGATTCTTTCCAAGAATCTTGTCAGGAAAAATTACGTTTTTTTCCTGACGAGATTCTGGCCCGTGTGTACGAGGCTTCATACCAGAAAAAGGTGTTGCTCGTGCTGTACTGTTCTGTAATACCATACAACTTAAAGTGGTTGTAAAGCTTTTTTTTTAACATTGAAATACTAAAACATTTTTAGGTAGATTCACGTACATGGGCTTAACTTTAGGTCGGCCTAGCCTAGCCTGTTTAGGCTACACCGCCGTAAATTTGTTAGGCTAGTAGTGATTTTCAAACCACTTACATGCTAATCTACGGCGGCGTAGCCTCAAACGAGCGGGCGTAAGGGCGCCTAATTCAAATGACTTGGAGGGGGGCGTGTTGTATGGAAATGAGGCTTGACCTCATGTTTTTTGACGTTTTTTGACACTGCGCATGCGCCGGGCGACTACATTTCCCAGTGCGCATTGCGGCTAAGTACGCCGTACGGGCCTATTGATTTCGATGTGGACGTAAACGACGTAAATCCCGATTCGCGGACGACTTACGCAAATAACGTTAACATTTCAAATTTTGCGGCGGGAACGGCGGCCATACTTAACATTGGCTAGGCCACTAGAGCATAGCTCTAACTTTAGGCGGCCTATCCCTTACGGAAACAACGTAATTCGACGGCGTTCGTGAATCGGCGTATCCCCTCATTTACATAATCTCCCCCGGCCGCAATGGAAGCGCCATCTAGCGGCCATCAGAAACATTGCAAGCTAAGATAGAATGGCGCAAGCCGGCCTATCTTAGCTTTGTTTAAGCATATCTCTGTTTGAGCATACGCTTAAACAAACGCCGGCGTAGATTCAGAGTTAGGTCGGCTTATCTACTGATAAGCCGGCCTAACTCTTTGTGAATCTACCTATTTGTACTTGCCTTCTCTGAGCTACTTTGAAGGCATCTCTAAAGGATTTATGTTTTATTCCATGTCAATCTTGCAGAACTATCCCCTTGCTGTATGGTATTTACACTTTTTCCTGCTTATTATCCTTGAAAATGGACAGAAATTTGCATCAAGATTTGCTCCCTATAGACTTAAAAAAACACACACACTACATGCTCTTTACAGACTAAGGCTGGTCATACATGATGCAATTTTCTTGTACAGTTTTACCAAAACCATATTATATGAGGACAAACCTAAACACTTTGAGGCTGGGTTCACACTACTACACTACTTTGATCCTACTTTGCTCTGCTACATTGGTCCTACACTGATCCTACATTGGTCCTACATTGGTCCTACATTGATCCTACATTGGTCCTACATCCATCCTACTTTCATGAACAGGATACTACTTTGATCCGACTTTGTGATAGTCTGACTTGTTCTTTGACCAATCAAAACAATCCCAGGGTGAGATAAATTCCTTTTACTGCTGCTGTAATCACAAGTCGGATGTCAAAAGTCGGATGGTTAGGACAAGGCTCCTACTTTGATCCTACTTTAATGATATTCAATGGGCTGATGTAGGATCAAAGTAGGACCAAAGTAGTACAGGGAGTAGTTTCAAAGTCGGACCGACTTGTGTCGGACCAGTTAAGACAGCTCTCATAGGGAAACATTGATTTTCACACGTCATGCTACATGAGCTCCCAATGTAGGACCGTTGTAGGACAAGTGTGAACCCAGCCTCAATGTGTGTGCAATCAGGCAGGTCCTGTGCAATCAGGCAGGCCCTTGCACTACATAGTTGAAGGTAAATCTAAAGAAAATTGAATAAGAAAATTGTAAAATGTATGGCCAGCCTAAGGCTAGCTGTGACCATTTCAGCAAGTCCACCTACCTACTGCTATTCAGTACAGCCAAAATGTGTCTAGGTTGACTGCTGCATAGGCTGATGACACACTGAACTTGCTACTCTTGGTTGCTAGGCAACTACTGACACAAGTCTTCGCTGCCACCACATCTGATCATTTTAAATTATTTAAAGCTTTTAGATGAGATGTAAATGATATGATACATTTCTATGAATCAAAATATGAAAAAAATCTATATAACAACATACAGCGCACACAATCAAATCCTAAAACAATAAAAACATTCAGCATGGACTTACATTCAAAGAGTACACATTACTTATTAAAGTTATAAGAAAACAATGAAGGTTGCTATTGCTTTTGAAAATGCTATTTGGCTGGCTGTTGTGCTGACCTTTTGACTGTAACATCCTACGGCCATTGACCTGAATGAAATTGATCAAGACAGTCAAAAGAAAGCTAAAACCCCAGTTGCATACTTGGTAGAGGTGAATGCTTAATTTACTAAAGGCAAATTGGCTGTTCACTTTGCAAGGGAATTTTCCTCAGAGCTTAATGAATGTTGTGAAGTTCTGCTGACTTCCTTCATCCACTTGTTCAAGCAAAACAGTTTTTTTTTTACACTTGGACTTGATTGGGTATTCTTTGCAAATTTACATTTACTAAGCCCTGGGAAGAAAATCCCTTGCAAAGTGCAATTTCCCTTGCAAACTGAACAGCTTTTTTGCCTGTAATAAAAACAACCTCAGTGACCGAAAGTATTGACACAAGAGAGTTAGCGTTTTTTCTGGATATTTTATAGATAGGTGACTCCTATCCTCATATTGACTAGTTTTTCCAAATTATTAACTACTGCAGTAGGGATCAGACACAATAGATACACTCAGCATATTTCCAAAATAACTGTTCTATTTGATGTAATGGAAGCTTTTTATACACATGATTACATAGGTATTACATTAACCACTTCCCGACGGCCGTACGACTATATACGGCCGCAGGGTGGTTCTACTTCTCTGGGGCGCCGTCTTTTTACGGCCACCCCTTTGCTCGTTCCCCGCGCGCGCTCCCGAGCGCGCAGCGGGGAACTGCTGTGCTGGCCGTGTCCCTTGGACACAGCCAATCACAGATCGCCGTGAACAGCCAATCGGAGTGGCCGTTTGCTAGGCGATCTGTGTGGCCAATGAGAGATGATCTCATATGTAAACATATGAGATCATCTCTCATTGCCGGCTCACACACTGACAGCGTCCTGTCAGGGAGAGAGGAGACCGATCTGTGTCTCTTGTACATAGGGACACAGATCGGTCACCTCCCCCAGTCACCCCCCTTCCCCCACAGTTAGAACACTATATAGGGTACACATTTAACCCCTTCCTCACCCCCTAGTGTTAACCTCTTCCCTGCCAGTCACATTTATACAGTAATTAGTGCATATTTATAGCACTGATTGCAGTATAAATGTGAATGGTGCCAAAAATGTATCAAAAGTGTCCGATGTGTCCGCCATAATGTCGCAGTCGCAATAAAAATCGCAGATCGCTGCCATTACTAGTAAAAAAAAATAATAAAGAATAATAATTCTGTCCCTTATTTTGTAGGCGCTATAACTTTTGCGCAAACCAGTCGCTTATTGCAATTTTCTTTTTTTTTTACTCAAAATATGTAGAATACGTATCGGCCTAGACTGAGGATAACATTTTTTTTTTTTCAAAATTGTCGCTCTATTTTTGTTTATAGCGCAAAAAAAACCCCGCAGAGGTGATCAAATACCACCAAAAGAAAGCTCTATTTGTGGGAAAAAAAGGACGTCAATTTTGTTTGGGAGCCACATCGCACGACTGCGCAATTGTCAGTTAAAGCGACGCAGTGCCGAATCGCAAAAAGTCCTCTGGGCAGGAAGGGGGTTTAAGTGCCCAGTAAGGAAGTGGTTAATATTACAATTATACTTTTATGGTAACAAGGGGCGTAACATAGACAGGCCAATTCTAATCAGGACTTAAAAGAATGCAAACATGTAATGAAAACATTATTAGTGTCGTGTGCACAATGAGTGCAGTGTGCAATACGTACAAAATAGAATACAATAATATACAGAACTTACAAAGTTCCTTTACAGCGTAACAATCAGGTAACTAGCACTTTAGAAGAGGTCAGCAATGAGAAGCTCTGTGTTCACGGTTTCTAATAAAGGAACAGACGGTTATAACAGTACTAGGACGAGTACTCGTAAAACCCTTTACAATAACACGTGCATGACTGATTCATGTAAAGTGATTTTTAATAAGTCCACTTAGAATCATTCCAACTTTTGGATACATTTTCCAAGGTGTCTAAAATGAAAGCAACTACATTCCAAATAAATTACACAAACATATTCTGATTTATGTTTCTGTGACACTGCTTAAGTTATTGATTGTGTCCACTTTTTACAAGGGAATGGGATATATAGCACCTGATAAAGTTAATTTACTTCTCCTGCATTATTTAATGCTGCATCTTTAACCTTGATAAAAGATTAACTGAACCTGATATATGAGAACTGCAGGGTATCCATCTCCTCTAAGAGAAGAGTAGGAGAGATGTAATCTGTTGTCATGAACCTTATGTACGTTGTTAAAGCTCTGTGACATGGGTGACTGGCAGAGGCTCCCCTGAGCCTTGTAATCTATGGTTTTCCCTTGCATACAAATTAAATACAAAAATATAATATCTGTCCAGGAGCAGATTACTTTATTTTCCTGTCTTGCCCTGTATTTACATTGGCTAAAGGGTGTTAAAAAAGGGCTTGATAAAAGTGGAGGAACAATGGTACAGTAGATGTAGTAAAGATGGAGAAAATTGGTCACTCTGTATCTTCCAACAGACTGGCGTGGTATACCGTGTTTCCCCGAAAATAAGCCCGGGTCTTATATTAATTATGCCAACAAAAGACACAGTAGGGCTTATTTTCGGGGTAGGTCTTACCATGTAATGTGCTGTTTTCTCTCCCCAGTGTGAACTCAGTTAAAATGCTTGTACAATCCTATAATCCACTCTATTACAGTATTATATAATGTACAATGTGTGCGTTTCTGTAATATAATTGTGCCAAATACATTTGTTATAGCGCCGCTCTGCACTTCTGTTACCCGCCGGAGCTCTCTTCCCCGCAATTATATTACAGAAACACACACATTGTACATTATAAACTACTGTAATATAGTGGATTATAGGATTTATTATTGCAAACCTCCTGGAAAATAATGCTAGGTCTTATTTTCAGGGTAGGTCTTATTTTTGGGGAAACAGGGTAGATCTACTAAGGGTTTGGCAAATATATTTTTAATATTTGGCATTGGGTTACAGGGGATTTGGAAAGGTAACTTTTACTGGGCAACATTGAATAGCAATTTTTTCCACTAAGACCAGAGTGGTCATTTTAAAGTGTCATCCTAATAACAGTCAGACCTGAGGTCTGGGATGACAATAAGTTTTTGCTATCCTTCTGAATGAAGGTAGTTTAATTTTTTTTAGTTATTGGGGAAAATTGAGTAATGCCCATGATACTTTTTTTATTTGCACTAACATATAATTCTTCATGGACGAGCTTTCGGGGTGTGTGCGCGTCCATTATATGTTAGTGCAAATAAAAAAAGTATCACGGCCAGTACTCAATTTTCTCTGTCACAATTGCACTAATACGGCTACAATCACCTTTAGTTATTGGAGAATTTACCCAAGCCTTTTGTATCTCTTCTCATGTGTGAAGGCAGATCAAGATTCTGCAGTACTTGAACTTCTTTATTGTGAATAGGCAATGCATTTACTAGTGACTCAAAATAAAAATAAATGTTAGAAGATTGGCGACCAAAAATCGTATTTGTGTTGAGACCTTGTGTTGAGACCTTGCTACATTCAGTAAGTATCATTAATAATTATGTGGTCTGCATGGAGCAGTAAGGCTGCAGCCTGCCTAATGTCCCTTTACTTGTGGGTGTGCCCAAGATTGTTCACTGCTTATGCCACCCGGTGTTGAGTATTTTTGTTAGTCATTGTCAGAAGTGTCAGTTTGAATTATGAATATTTATCAGCAAGCCTCTTTCTGAGGATTTTTTTCTTAGTGGTGTAGGCTGGGAAGGTGATACATATTTGGGACAACCTTACAGAGAGTTCTCTTGGTTCCCTAGTTTCCTGCCCATTGGTGTGCTGAACTCTGTGAAATCTGGGCTTTGTCCCAGAGGGGTTGTGTATTAAAGATTTTCCCTTTCTGCAAAAAAATGCTGAATTAATAAACAATAACATGTACTTCATAGTTGAGGAAGCACCTGCAGCTGTCCCCTTCTCGAGAGAAGTAATGAGTGACTGGCTTAGGGAGAATCTGAACAGTGGAACCTTCTTAGCTCTCCAATGTTGGGAATTTGTTGCCAAGATACTACTTAAACCCTGGTCCTAGGGGAGTCATTATTCAGTGAATGTAAGGTACCTGTGATAGGTAGTGTCCGAAGTGGAGCTTGTGTGCTGAGGATTAGGATTCAGGCAAAAACTTAGTCAGGCAGATCAGGTCGGCAACAGATCAGGCAAAGCGGTACACGATTGAAATCCAGAGAGTGGTCAGGCAAGCAAAGGTCATACATGAGCTGCCAGTGAAGTACAAAATCAGCAGGCTAGAGAGTAGTCAGGAATTCAGACAGAAGTTCATATACGGTATTCAGAGTCACAAAGCAGTCACAACACCCAGGGAGCTAGTTCACACAAACGGGCACTAAGAGACAGAAAGTGCTACTATTTATGGGCTGCTTTGATTGTAGATTGTCCACAGCTGGCAGCTAGTGAGTCCAAGGTAATGCATCAAACTGAGAGAAAATACCCATAACTTCAGAGCTCCTCCGTGGCACAACAAGTAAGACTGCACCTGTGGGAACAGGAACATCCTGGTTCGAATACACCCAGGTACATGACAGTGAGTTGGCATCCTGCCAGCATAGTATGTGGGAGCACCTGTAATATTTTAAAAAGTAGCTAAAGTCAATTTGAGTTTTGAGACACAATTACCCTAACCTGATTGTCCCCCACTCTCCTTCCCCATCATCTACAGTTTTTCAAACCTTTTGTTTAGGTTTGTTCTACAAAGTGACGGGTGAACAACCGATTGCTACTCACAGCCTAGAAGAAAAACATAATAAAATATAAAAATATAATAATATAATGGATATGCCTAGTCCTGCTGATACTGGGATCCACTGCCTGAGTCTGAGATACCTCGCACTTTTGAATGTGGGCCATACAAGCACAGCCAATTTTCAGTGCCAAGGGGTAGAGAAGTTTGCTTACCCTTCTGCATATGTTAACTTTTAGAATGCTAAACTAAGAGTTTCAGGTGTTCCAGGGGTAGGAGCTTTCTGACGTCGCCCGCTGCCGTTCCTTGGAATCAAACATCAGTGTTTGTATTACATGCTGCCGTTTTAAGTTGTACATGTGAGTAGCTTACGTTTATACTCTAATAAACTTTAGTATTAACATAGAGTAAGCACTTAGATCCTCTTCATTTTCTGTTCTATGGCCCGATATTTCAGTCGATCTTATGAGGAATCTGACATGAATATACGTTACCTGGTTTTGATTTCTGCTTGCATGATTACCTGGTAAGGTGAGAGTAGCCAACCTTATCAGAGGTGGACTGATTACCAATTATCTATGTTTTACGTCACCTGGTGGAATTCTTCTGGAATTTTTTCTCACACAATTTTTGGACTTTATTTCACTTTACTTGGACTTTTTCGCTAGTTTGGATATATTGCATTATTAGTATTTTGCATTAGTATTTTGCACATTATTTATATATTTTTGCGCTGCATTTTACCTTACGTTATTGGATTTTTGTGAATTTTCCTTCAGTGTTCGGCTTGCATTATAAGGGGGGTTATCATTATTATTATTATTTTTAGTTTGTTCCTTTTGCGCTGATTGCACCCTTTTTCTTCTTGAAATTCATTATTTCACAAGTTTTTTTCGAAATCCTAAAAGTGCAAAAAAGTTAATAAAATGTCTTGATAAATGTCACTGATATTTAAAAAAAACAGATGCTAATTACAAAAAAATATGGCAAAGAAATAGACTTTCTTGCTTTTCACATAAGTGTCCTTGGTGCACTAGGGTGCAGATCTAATTTTTTTGTTAAAATGAATATAAAAGATGTCAACATGCACAATGCACAGCTATCGTAGAACGAATGTGACAAAATTGCTGCTTTTGAAAACACAGTAATTCCAATTAGAATTTTCTTCATGGCATAAATTCTAAATAAAAAGTAAATAGTAAGCTTAACTTTGACTATTCTTACAATGACATGTTCAATAATTATTCAAATAAATAGCCTGTTTAGTTTATATTCTAAGACTTGAGTTTTTGCAAGAAAAACTTGACTTGTCCCTCTATTTTCCTGTAATGCTTTATGAAAGCGATAAATGTAATGAATAGTGCAAATTACACAAGACAGTCCAGGCGTGGCGCTGTGTGACGGTCTGTTACTGATATCTCTCCTTAACTAATTTGACGCTACAGTTGAGTGCAGCTGCTCTGTCTGTTGTAGCAGATGAACCAGTCATTGTCATCTAATCCTGTCCTTTGTAAAAAAAAAATGCTTCAAAATGTCTTTTCATGCCAAGGTCACAGGACTACAATAGTGATAATTTTATTCCACCTAGTTTAATAAAAAAAATTGTAACAGTCTACATGAAAATACGTGTATTATTATCAATCGAAACATATTGCTATATAGTTCTTTTCTGGTTAACATACTGAAATGAATTTAAAAAGTAATTTCCAAACTGACACAGAAATTTGTACCCTGGGTCTTCTTGATTTGGAGTCCAAGTGACACACGGTCTGTGGGGAGATTGCCAAACGGCTCGCCATTCCCACTGCCAGGCAGCTAGCTGTGTGACATTTAGAAGCAGCTGCAAAAGACGCCGTGTTTCCCCATTCTCATTGCCATGTTATGAATACTGCCAGAGATCAAGATAATGACACAAAATCAGAAAGGGTGAACTGAACTAAACAACTAGAGGATGTCTGCCTGAATACAAGTGAATTTGGTTAATCAACAGTAGGCATTTCGGGCCAGATTCACATAGAATTCCGGCGGTGTAACGTATTGCATTTACGTTACACCACCGCAAGTTTTATGGGCAAGTGCTTGATTCACAAAGCACTTGCCTGTAAACTTGCGGCGGCATAACGTAAATCCGTCCGGCGCAAGCCCGCCTAATTCAAATGGGGCGTGTATCATTTAAATTAGGCGCGTTCCTGCGCCGAACGTACTGCGCATGCTCCGTTTTGAAATTTCCCGCCGTGTTTTGCGCGAAATGACGTCGACGTTACGTCCTTTCCTATTCACGGACGACTTACGCAAAAAAAAAATTTGAAATTCGACGCGGGAAAGACGGCCATACTTTAACATGGCAAGTCTAAAGATAGGCCACGAAATACCAGCTTTAACTATACGCCGGGAAAAGCCGACTAGCGACGACATAAGAGAATTCGACGGCCGCGCGTACCTTTGTGAATCGCCGTAAACAGCTAATTAGCATACCCAACGCGGAAAACGACGCGAACTCCACTCAGCGGGCACCAAAGTATTACACCTACGATCCGAAGGCGTACGAAGCCGTACGCCTGTCGGATCGAAGCCAGAAGCCGTCGTATCTTGGTTTGAGGATTCAAACTAAAGATACGACGCGGCAAATTTGAAAGTACGCCGGAGTATCAGCAGATACTCCGGCGTACTTCTTCTCTGAATCTGGCCCTTCATGTTTTCAGTGTAAAAAGATAACTATGCTAATACTTGGAAACAGTAACTGTAATAATTTTATTATTATAGCCATATATAGATATAAAATAACATTATTTTATAGTGCAATGTCACAACTTATCCAAGGTGATGCTTTCAAAGACAGCAAGGCTTTTAAAGTGATTGTAAACCCTCTCATATACCCAGTGAAGTGACTAGCCTCAGCAGATACACAGTAATAAAACAAATCCTATTACACAAGTTGTACATGTTTATCTGCAGTGTTCTATTCTCTAAAGCTGTCCAAAAGTCCATAGTTTATACAGAAAGCAGGGGTCAGGGAGCTGAAATTATACTCTGCATAGCTCTGAGAGCTGATTGGACACACCCCACTTCACATAGCACACAGGAATAGAGCTGGGGTTGCCAATCGCAGGCTGTGTGCTGAAGTTATCTGGGATGCTGGACAGTTCCCTGCCTGATCTGCTAAATAAACCTATCTGATCCATTAGACTACTCTGCTTTGTGTCTTGATTGCTGTTGAACCTTGAACCCCTTGCTCTGCCCATTTACTTCCTATAAAAGCCTTGTCTCAGCACTTCCTCTTTGCCAGGTTATTGTGCCTTCCCTCCCAGTGTCTTTCATGCTGCCATCTGTACCTAAAACCACTTGTGATTGACCCTCGGCTTGTTCCTGGACTACTCTACTGCCTGATCCCAACCTGCAACCACCCGTGTTTGACCCTCGGCCTGTTCCTGGACTACTCTCCTGCCTGATCCCAATCTGCAACCACTCGTGTTTGACCCTCAGCCTGTTCTTTGACTACTCTACTGCTTGATCCCAACCTGTAGCCACTCGTGATTGATCCCTTGGCTTATTTACTGACAATGCTGCTGTTTCATCCTTGTCTGTTTATCCGCTACTGGACCCCGGCTTGCTCACACACTGGTGGGGCAAACTTAAGGGACCTCGACCTGGTACTAGCTTGCAGCTAAATCAATCTCCCCATCAGGAGCTCTGGGGCAAACCAGCTAGTACTAATGCCGCGTACACACGATCGGTTTGTCTGATGAAAATGATCTGATGGACCGTTTTCATCAGACGAACCTATCGTGTGTGCCCCCCATCAGTTTTTTTCCATTTGGAAATCGTCTGTGGGGAAACCCATCAGTTAAAAATCAACGCATGCTCAGAATCAAGTTGACGCATGCTCGGAAACATTGAACTTCATTTTTCTCAGCACAGCGTTGTGTTTTACGTCACCGCGTTCTGACACTATCGTTTTTTTAACTGATGGTGTGTAGGCAAGACTGATGAAAGTCAGCTTCATTGGATATCTGATGAAAAAATCCATCAGACCGTTTTCATCTGACAGTTTGCAGCATACAACCTGTCAGTGTCCGGTCACCCAGATCCCCGATGGTTCGTTCAAGCCCTATTGGATCACCTGCCTCCGGGTTTTCCTCAGATCGATCCCCAACGGAACAGCACAACTCGCTTGGGATCTTCTCAATAGAGATGGGGGACCCAGTAAGTCACTGGGGCCCCTTAGCAGCATCAGTTGCTCCGGGCCATGAGGGCCCAGAGTCAGGAACTCTACATAGCACGTGCGCCCCGACCTGGTAGGCCATATCGCCGGGACCCGTGATGTGCGCACACCCTAAAGGTGGCCTCCGCCACAGAAATACCCCTCCCCAGCATGCTCCGCGAGGGAAAACTTCTCTAATTGGCTGCTGGCGAGAAGCGGCTCCGCCTGGACCCCTCTGGCGCCACCTGCCACCCAGAGATGAAACTGCATCTCTGGAGCACAGAATGACCCACAGGACAGTTCAGGGCTGGCGACAGCTGAAATTTAGCGAATCAATATAGATGAGAGCAAGTAACTCTCTCATTCCCCAACTAAATTTAATATAGCACCTGTACTGAAAAGTACACAGGCGCTACACAGTGAACAAAGGTTGGCATCATGAAGATGGCTGTGGTTGCCAGAATTAGATCAGTAGCAATTTAAAGTTTTTGAAATAGAAATACACATTAAAATGCCATGTACTGTTCTACAATATGTGCTGTTTACACAAACTGTCCCAATGTGGTCCCCATGTTGGCGGTGACACACCATACAAATACTGTACAGAAAATGCAACTATGTGATGGTCATATAACTTTTTTTAAGGTCAACAAGTTGCTTTCTGATTTTAAGTTTGTTTGAGCAGCTCACTCAAGAATATATCATAATGTAAGTTTATGCTCCCTGAATGGCATCATAATGTGACAGTTCTGATCTCCTGCGACTCAGGCTAGGTAGTTTACCATGGTCCAAGGAATATATCCTCTGAGAATGTAACAGAAATTGAGTTTCTGGTCCATTAGTCTACCTGACAAATTTTCTGTTTGTGTCTTCTTTTTTTTTTGTATTGGAAAAAAAAACAGTGTAATGTTGGAATCCGTGATGAATGAAGTATTGTGTACATCCTGACCATGCAAACAGTAATATAAGGAAGGTACAGTATCTCGCAAAAGTGAGTACACCCCTCACATTTTTGTAAATATTTTATTCTATCTTTTCATGTGACAACACTGAAGAAATTACACTTTGCTACAATGTAAAGTAGTGCATGAACAGCTTGTATAACAGTGTAAATTTGCTATCCCCTCTAAATAACTCAACACACAGCCATGAATGTCTAAACTGCTGACAACAAAATTAGCTATTTCCCTCCCCGATGTCACGTGACTCCTTAGTGTTACAAGGTCTCAGGTGTGAATGGGGAGCAGGTATGTTAAATTTGGTGTTATCGCTCTCACTCTCATACTGGTCACTGGAAGTTTAACATGGCACCTCATGGCAAAGAACTCTCTGTGGATCTGAAAAAAAAAATTGTTGCTCTACATAAAGATGGCCTAGGCTATAAGAAGATTGCCAAGACCCTGTAACTGAGCTGCAGCATGGTGGCCAAGACCATACAGCGGTTTAACAGGACAGGTTCCACTCAGAGCAGCCTCGCCATGGTCGACCAAAGAAGTTGAGTGCATGTGCTCAGAGCCATATCCAGAGGTTGTCTTTGGGAAAAAGATGTATGAGTGCTGCCAGCATTGCTGCAGGGTTGGAAGGGGTGGGGGGTCAGCCTGTCAATGCTCAGACCATACGCTGCACACTGCATCAAATTGGTCTGCAGAAGCTTTTTCTAAAGATGATGCACAAGAAAGAACGCAAAAAGTTTGCTGAAGACTAAGAACATGGATTACTGTAACCATGTTATCTGGCCTGATGAGACCAAGATAAACTTATTTGGTTCAGATGGTGTCAAGCGTGTGTGGCAGCAACCAGGTGAGGAGTACAAAGACAAGTGTGTCTTGCCTACAGTCAAGCATGGTGGTGGCAGTGTCATAGTCTGGGGCTGTATGAGTGCTGCTGCCACTGGGGAGTTACAGTTTATTGAGGGAACCACGAATGCCAACATGTACTGTGATATACTGAAGTAGAGCATGATCCCCACCCTTCGGAGACTAGGCCGCAGGGAAGTATTCCAACATAAAATTGACCCCAAAGACACCTCCAAGATGACCTTTGCCTTGCTAAAGAATCTGAGGGTCAAGGTGATGGATTGGCCAAGCATGTTTTCAGATCTAAACCCTATTGAGCATCTGTGGGGCATCCTAAAAAGGAAGGTGGAGGAGTGCAAGGTCTCTAACATTCACCAGCTCCATGATGTCGTCATGGAGGAGAGAAAGAGGACTCAAGTGGCAACCTGTCAAGCTCTGGTGAACTCCATGCCCAAGAGGGTTAAGGCAGTGCTTAAAAATAATGGTGGCCACACATAATATTGACACTTTGGGCCATATTTGGACATTTTCACTTAAGGGTGTACTCACTTTTTTTGCCAGCAGTTTAGACATTATTGACTGTGTGTTCAGTTATTTTGAGGGGACAACAAATTGACACTGTTATACAAGCTGTACACTATTTTACATTGTAGCAAAGTGTAATTTCTTCAGTGTTGTCACATGAAAAGACATAATAAAATATTTACAAAAATGTGAGGGATGTACTAACTTTTGTGAGATACTGTATGTATCATAATATTTACATTTCTGTAATTGGTTCTTGTTATAAAAAAAAAGTAAAAAAAAATGCTGTTTTGTCTACAAGACATTACAGCTTGTAAAATGAGTGCTAAAAATTATCACATGATTGGAAGCTTAGATCTGTAAGTGAGTAATAGAAAATAAGGGAACTGCAAAAAAGCAAAAACCCTCCTTTCGCACCATAGATTTATGATTTGAACATAAGGGGTGGCTGAGGTTTCCTTTAAATTTTTGTAAAATGCAACAGTGAGAAATGGTTATCTCAAGCATGGGATAAGCTATGCCCACGTCATTGGGTGGTATGATGCTTCCGGCATGGTCATACCTAACACTAGCTGTGCAAGACTGATTATGACAAAAAAAAAATGAATTGACGCCCTAGATATCTCCTTGCATGGTGGACTATAATTGTTGTGAACTGGCAAGATTCTACAATTGTGCAGTAAATTAAAAACTGCCGTAATTTTTGAGTGTGAGATGGGCACCCATTATTGCTAATGACATAGAACAGATTGATTCTAAGCCCAACTAAATTTGAGGTATAGTTTATAACTTTAAATATAATTATTGTTATTCAAAAAGCTCCAGGTGAGAGTTGGGTTAGGGGATAAGGGGCATTTTCCCACTGCCAATGCAAATAAGATACTAGAGCGAGGTTGTGGTACTGCGTGCTGCTAGGGATTGCAGTATAACCACACATTATGTGCATAGGAAAAAGATAGGAAGCTGATGATATAAACAGTGGGAACACACATTTCACCACAGTTAGAAAACAATCACAATATTTAAAATATATACCTGCACACTAGAAAGGTATATTAGTGATGGTTCTATGTGCATAGTTTGCAGTATAAATAGGAGACACTGACAGCATGGGGTTGTATACACAGAGACACGAGCGGGACCACAACAAAATTGAGCCTGATAATATAACACATAGGAGACCAAGGTAAAATGGCACCAGATAATAACATGAGGGCAGGACTCCAACAAGATTGTGGCGAAAATCAATATATATAGAGTGTAGCGCCGTGGCGGCCAATCTTATCCCCCTGAGGAAGCCACAAGTACCTGTGATGCAACACTTAGGGAAGGGGCTTTGATGTCGCAATGCTCTAACAGTGAATGTCGAGGAGCAACGGTTTGTAGTAATATAACATCTCAGAATTTCATACTGGTGTACAAAGTCGATGTAACATGCAATTTAGAGTCTGATGCACTGGAAGTACCTTTTAAATGTGCGTGTAATATTTGGAGATTTTAGAAATAAAGGGTGTTTTTTTAAAGATAAAGCACTATTGGCATTCTTGTATTGATATGTACATGGGTGATGGGAGGATTTGGTAGGATAAGGAGGAAGCCATTCTAACACTGAAGCCCAGGAACAGTATTTCCAGTCCTCTTGGGTGGGACAAAAGTGCTATTTGATCATATTTCTACATATGATCCATTATTCCAGGTAAAAGCACACCCGGTTGTTCCATGGACAAATGTTTGCATGCTCTCAAACTTTCCGACAACAAATGTGTTACGTCGGATAATCCGATCGTGTGTACACAAGTCCATCGGACTAAAATCCAAGTACAAACATGCATTCTCAGAACCAATGCTAAACATCAGACAACAATATGAGAAGTTGCCCAAAGGGTGGCGGTAAAGAGCTGGAAAACCACATGATTTGGTGAATGTTGGCTGAAAATGTTCTGCTGTGTGTATGCATACCAAGTTCACGGCCAACGCCCCTTCGGACAAAAATCGACGGAAAAGTCAGATTGAAGTCCGATCGTGTGTATGAGGCTAAAGACTAAATATATAACATCCAGCAGCTGACCGTGCAGCCTGCTCCTATCAAATGGATTCATCTAATCTTTAAAGAGATTTTTTATTGAGCTTATTAACAGGTTACATATATTTCAACATTAGGATGGTAAGCATTACCATTGTTACATAGGAATGTTTCTTCACAGGAATAAAGTCATCATAAATAACATTATCTGTCCTATTCTCTCCCAAATTCTCCCTGAGGTCTTCCATCCCAACTCTCGCTTTTTTTTTTTTTTTTATATATATCACAAAGTAAACCCAATGCCAGAACATTTTGGCATCAACCAAAAGAACATAAGTTTAAACAGAGAGATAACCCCCCCCCCTCCCGGTGTAATCTGTGCAGTGTCTTATATGCATCCTCTCACCCATCACAGCACCGTTGACTTCCATCTTTGCTTACATTTGTCCGTTCCCACTGCCCCCTTCCTCCTCCTCCGCCAGGGTGTTTTTGGAATCAATCCACCAAAACCACACCTTCCTAAACTTCTTGGGGGGGCCCCCTTGCCTCATACATCATCTTATAAAGAGGCACATCTGTATTTATCACCCTTATCCACATGCCCAAAGTAAGCTGCTTATCATAAATCTATCTTCGGGCGATCAATTTCCGTATTCCGAAGTACAGAAGTCTGAGGAACAATTTTGTATGCACATTGAGCTCTTCTTGATCAAATACTCCCAGCAGACACCTCAGGGGGGAGCATATATAGATATATTAGATATAAACTCGGTCACCTGGGACCACAAAGGCCTTATCTTTGGGAAATCCCATATCATGTGGATAAACGTCCCCTCTGCTCCCCTACACTTATGGCAGTCTGCAGAGTCCCTCCTGTGCATTCTGAATAGTCTTGTCGGTGTATAGTATACTTGATGTAGATATTGAAGCTGTATCATTCTATCTGTGCAGGAAATAACTGAAATCAGGTACGTGTCTAGGACCTGCTGCCACAAGTCTTCTGTCAATTCTGGTATAATCTCTGTCAATTTAGATCTAGTCCGTACAGTCAGGTCAGGACCTCCCTGTCCTATCTCTCTAGAATATCTGGATATACGTTTAGTTGGGTCCGGATCCATCAAGACCCTTTCTAAAGTGGTGTTTTGCACCCTTACTTCCCCCCTTCCAAACTGGGCTATCGCTGCATGCTGCAATTGAATATATCTAAATCCGCAAGTTCTAGGTATGTTGAACCGCTCTCGCAGTTGTGCAAAAGAGGACGGACGCTATCTTGGTAAATATGGTGTAGATATTTCACTCCATATGTGGCCCAGCTATGCCCATCTTGTAGTTTTCTGAACTCTTTTAGAGATTTATTGTACCACAAAGGACAATTAGGTGACAACCATAAAGGATCATCCTTCATTCTCTGCGCACAGAGGTGAAAAACCCTACCTGGGAGCGCCATTGCCATCCCCACCTTTCTCCCCGGTACCTCCTTTCTGAACAACATATTCAACTGTGTTTCCCGGGAAGTGGCTACCGCCGCTTCCAGTAGTGTGGTGGCGTTAGGAACCAGGGGGAAGCATCTCCAATGTAAGAATGTCAATTGAGATGCAAAAAAATTGGATCTTAAATCTGCCATGGCTAGACCCCCCCATTGTTACAGGCAGCTTCAGAACTGCCAGAGATATTCTGGGGGCCCTAGAACCCCATAACAATTCCACCACGATAGAGTCTATGTGCCTGAAGGCTTTCACTGAGATGTAGACAGGTGAATTTGAGAGAATGTACAGCAACTTCAGAAGGAAGATCATTTTAAATAAGTTCATGCGACCAATTATCGTCAGCGTCATGTTTCACCATCTCTGTACCTTCTCCCGAAGAGCCCCTATCATCGGTCTCAGGTTGGGGTCTAGGAACCCAGAAACGGGAAGCTGAATCACCACCCCCAGGTATTTTAAATGAATGGGACAGTTGAATAGGGCAGTCCGCAGGAACTACCACCGTATTATCAATGGTGAATAGGGATTAGACCAATTGATACGAAATCCCGAATAATCTCCAATATCAATTGGAAGGCTGTAGACAAGGAGGCACCTGGATCTTGTAGGTAAAGGAGCATGTCATCAGCATACAGGGAGACACGCTCCTCTATCCCTCCCACCCTCAGTCGGACAATGTGAGGGCTGTCTCTCAATTTAGCCACCAAGGGCTCTATGGCCAGGGCAAACAGCAGAGGCCCTGCCTAGTCCCCCGGAGAACAGGGAAGGGCTCAGATATAATTCCGTTAACTCTCACTCTAATTAGAGGTTCTGTGTATAACAATTTCACCCAAGATATAAAAATAGGCCCAAATCCCAGAACCTCCAGAAGACCAAACAGGTAATCCCACTCCACTGAGTCAAAGTCCTTCTTGGTGTCCAAGGAGGCCACTACTCTCTCTCTAGAATTATCATGCTCAGTTTGCAGAACGTTTTACAAAGGATAAAAGGATATACTGTATATCTGAACTTGTGGACCCCTCCATTTTTTTATTTCATTCCATAGTCTACCTCCTTTCACAATCTGATTTAATTTCCTCACTCTACCTTCCCTCCTCCACAATCCAGTGTCATTGCACAGAAGATGTGAACGTTTTTTTTTGGAGAGGGGGGGATGAGGGCTGTGGAGGCAGAGGTGAGATGATGGAAGGAGAGTGGAGGGTGCAGAGGTCAGCTGCTGCACACTGTGTATAGAATACTTCTGAACCCTGCACTCTGAACGCAGTACACCCCTGAACCCTGCACTCTGTATGGAGTGCACTCCTAAACCCTGCATTACGTATGCAGCGCACGCCTGTACTCTGCACTCCCTACACAGCGCACTCCTGTACCCTGCACTCTGTACACAGCACACTCCTGTACCCTGCACTTCATACACAGCGCACTCCTGTACACTGCACTCCGTAAAATCAGTATTAAACGAATGCAGTGACAATTATTTATAATAAAGAGCAAACACATAGTCCTACAGATACAACTGGCCCTTTGAGGGCAACCATACTACTGATGCGGCCCCCGATGAATTTGAGTTTGACACCCCTGCTCTAGATTGTACAGCTCCCCATATAGCAGCTGGGGTGTCTTTGAGTTCCACAGCAGCTTGCGGTGGAATGGAGGCACCTGCTTGGCTGCATTTTGGCTATTGGAGTGGGGGATTGGCCGTACACTGTGCAGTTCTTGACGGCTTTCCTTTAGGTTTACCAAAACCATGTAGTGTAAGATCAAACATAAACCCACTTGTGCAATCAGTCACACCCTTGCACTGCATGTTGGAAGGTGTATCTGGGAGAGGTTGGAGAGTTGTGTAGTGTGTGGCCAGCCTTACTCTACTTTTGAGAAAAAATACAAATATATAAAAAGAGATCTGTACTAGCTATGGGTAAGCTGTGTACATTGCAGAATATTATTGTGATCCTGCCTTTTGTTTCTGTACTGAACAAACTTTTTTTATCCTTGTCCTACTTCTGGCATAGCTGAGTTTGTTTCATGCTAATGTCAGAACTTTGGTCTGGGAAGCTGCTGTGTCAGCCTCCCTTTAGCTGTGGTTAACTCCTTAGAGGATTATTGCCAAACAAGCTAATTCCTTCTGCATTGAATTTTTTTTAACTGCTTTTTTAATCTGTAGGGCTATCATTTGAAGTAGATTGGTAACTTTTGATATATTAAGTTACCAAATGACTCTTGCTTAGTATCCTGTTTATCAGGGATTTGATTTTTTACAGAGACATGTGAAGTCAAGAGGTCCTGGTGCAGTAAGACTGTGTAGGGTTACTGCCTAGTATTTCTTACTGCCAGTTTGGTGCAATGCCATTTGAGTGTCAACTCTTCCTGGTAGCCAGTCATTACTAAGGAGGTGAGGGGCTCCGTTCAGGTAAGAGTTTTTCCCAAGGCGTCCTATAGGACAGCACCTTGAGAGATAGTGACTCCACCCACAACCACAGGAAACACCTTCTTCCTCCAGATCTTTAAAGGGAGGTACCTCCCTAGCATACCTCAGTTGTTGTGTTTCCTCCGGCTGGAGGGAACATCTTCGGTGAGGGGAGTCAGTATCTCTCAGGTGTTCCTGGAAGACGGGCTTCCTTCTTACTGGTTTTTTCCTCCATACGAGACTGTTGGTCCTCCCGGCCTATCCAAATGGTAGCGGTGGTGTCCGGGCTCCTCTTCCTCCCTCAGTGCTCGGGGAGAGCCGAAAGACTCGGGGGGCCTAGCGGCGATCGCGCGCGCATCGCCGCCATTTTGGCGTGGCCAGAACAGGGAAGGACAGTCCCAGATACCTCCTAGTGAGGATTCAGAGGACTCAGGAGAGGAGTCAACAGCTTCCCCTTCCAGGTTTAAATTATCCCTAGAGGAGGTAGCTTACTTAGGGCTATTCATGTCACGTTGGGCCTAAGTGAGGAGAAAAAGGAGCTGAGTTTACATGACCGCATATATGCGGGTCTAAGTCAGCCCAAGGGTCGGACATTCCCGGTCCATCTGGCCATTTCTGATGCTATAAAGAAGGAATGGCAGGATCCAGAGAAAAAATACTTTTTCTCAAAAGCCCATAAAGGCGTTTCCCTTTTGAAGAAGATTCCTCTGCAGTGTGGAATAAGGTCCCTAAACTGGATGCGGCCTTTTCTCAGGTCTCCAGGTCCACTGATCTGTCTTTTGAAGACATGGGGGTCCTAAAAGACCCAATGGACAAAAGCATGGATCTCTTATTAAAAAGATGCTTCTTTTACCAGTCCATAGTTCATAATATCTTCGTCTGGGATGGCCCTGAGCGCTTCACTGGCCCGGCCGGACAATTTCCCAGACACAATGGTAACCCATTCCTCTGTGAGCACCCGGTGTAGGGCACATTGCCATTCAAAATCAGCAAGGTACCCATCAATCTCCCCTTCAGTTTCAATGAAATTCTTAAGAGCAGCAAAATGTATCTTTCTCCTTTCAGTTGGTGCTGCTGTGACTTCTGCTGCTGCAGAACCTCTTTGCCGTAGCCAATTTGCGTCCACAGCAGCTATAACTCGGTCTATGATCTCCAGTGGAGGGTTAGGGCCATATTGTGCCAGTCTTAGTTTAACAGCCCGATCAAAACTTGCCTCCTCGGGTGTCCTGTCTATTACGCTGGGCCTTTCCGTTAAGTTGGGTCTTTCAGCTCCATCCAGTTATGTGATCACGTCCCTCTTCTTACGGTTTCTGGCCGGTCTGCCATGGTTCTCCAGTAAGTCCTTGAGGGTAGAGAGCTTTAGCCGTTCCTACTGTGCCTTCATTGTCCTGTGTCCTCTTGTAGCTGTTCTTCTGGCGATGGGAATCATTCCACTGCTTGCCACCAATTGTAACGGAACCCCAAATGGGACAGGAGTTTACGCCGTTTAAGATATTCCATTCCGAACCCAAGACAGCTTATCGACACTCCACAATCCGGCGACAGGACCCATACGGATTTCCCCCTAGAAATGAGACACACAGCTCTGTTCTCTGGTTCAGCAGGAATAGACACTTTAATGAGAAACTCAGGCTCTTTATATATAGTCAGCAACCAAATATGAACAATGACTCAACTCCACCCACAACATTACACAATGGTTCCTAACGAGCCTCCAATACACATCTTTTAGGTAGACATCATGACTCCGGCTTCTCTCACCTGCTATACAATACATATTCCTTTAGTAGACATAATTTACAGAAGCTAATTAACTACAGCTGACAAGTCAGACGTCTGACCTTTAGACTGTGCTAACTCACAACACACATCTATCATCAATAGAACTTTCACACAATACAGTGTCAATTAGCATAACACAATGAAAGGTTCTTGGGAGCCATACTAAGGTTAATTTACATCACAGACGCAGACAACATTAATTCTTAAATAGGTTAGGTAAAACCATTATCTCATACACAGACAAACAATTTTCTGGGACCTCAGCAAATATCACAAAATAAAAGTAAATATCGAATATACATAACACAAATTGCATCAAATTAAAATTGAACCACCACAACAAAAACTCTGCCCTGGAAACTCAGAATAAGAAAAGTACAATAGCATATATCATTATTATTATTATTATATAGCCTTACACAAAAACACCCAAGAGGAATGATATAAATATAGTACTTATGTCCTGATTGGAAAATTGTCTGAATAGCAAAGAGCCACTAAGCCACAGTTATTCAACGTTATGAAGTTCACAGTAATTCAGAGTCATTTCCATTGAAGTATCTGCCACAGCTAGCATATTAGTATTTCAATTCTGTTGCAGTATAAATCAAAAGATGTGTTGCAAATATTGTTGAAGGTGTTTAATAACTCTCGATACAGCACATCAAGAGATAAAACGGTGTTCATAAAGATGTTCCCAAGGTGTAGGAACAGTCTATCCTTGTAACAATGTGATCGGATAAAAAGTCACACAGGTAGTTGCTGCCATGAATAACCAAACAGTGCACGAGTATAACTGAAGGAAACAAATAATGTTCTGGTGGGACAAACAATAAAAAAATACTGTCCAAGGAGATTATGCGCCTGGCTATAATTCAACACATACATACAGTCATTGAAATCATATATTTAACATGTACATCTGTGTTGGAAAATTTGTGTCTTCAGTATACCTACATGCGCTTATCACAGGCAGTGAGACATTGTCCCGATACGCGGCTGCAGAGATTGTGATTACCACAGTTCCGACTTCCTGGCGGGCTTTGCACGTGGGCCCTGCGAACACGCCAGAGCTCATCCTTACTCAGCAGCATGAGCATAATCAGGCCCTTAATCGCCCCTGAAGACTTTAGTGATGACGAAACTAGTAGGAAGGAGCCTGTAACGTGTGACGCGGCGCTTGTACTGGGACACGACAGCCATCTTTATGGTTAGAAGCGCTGGATGTTTCTTTCGTTTTTTTTTAGCTGCTTGATATTTACTTCATAAATGTGAGTGTATCAACTTCTTTATCCTTTATTCAACTATTTATTGGGATGTCTGCACTATGAAGAGTTTTATTTTCTTTGCTGGGTTCTCCGCTAACAAGGTCGATTTAGGGCCTGATTATGCTCATGCTGCTGATGATCCTATCATGGGAGGCATCCAGGATTGCTGACTTGTACGAAAGGAGCTGCTGCCTTTTCCCTATACCCTTTGCTGTTGAAGATCCGCTGTTGATATATTGTCTTGCAAGTTTTTATCTTCCTTTTGGTAAGAAACAGTGTGTTTGGGTGTTGGTGGCGGTGTCCGAACCAGTGATCTTCACAAGAATTTTTATATGGACTATATTATTGTTCAATCAAATTTAATGTTATGAGTGATTCAGTTCCCATATAAGCGCTGCACCATTTTTTACATTGTGGTGGTAAAAAAAAAAAAGGAAGTTTTTCAAAACCACAGATAGAAATGCATTTGTGCCTGTTAACAGCTGCCATCACCCACAATGGTTGGGGGCTATCCCTAAAGGACAGTAAATGCAAATTCGTAGGAACTGTGATACTCAGACTGATTTTGAATCTCAGTCCGCCATTCTAACAGAGAAATTCAAAGAAAAAGGATATCTACCACAAGTGTTAGAAAAAACAGTAAAGGAAGTTTCCATTATGGACAGAGGAACACTTTTGGTCTCCAAAAAGAAACCCCCTTTTTTAGGGGATGTAGCATTTTTGGCAGGATTCCACAGACAGTACAGGTGTATAGAAAAAATATTTAAAAAACACTGGCCAATCTTATTGAAAGACAGTGATTTAGCTACCATTTTACCTCCTAGGCCTAAGTTCATTTATAGGAGGGCGCCGGGATTGAGGAATCGAATTGCACCCAATGTACCGGACCCTCCAGAAAAACCACTTACCTTTTTAGACGGGTCAGGATTCCACTACTGCACGAGATGTTGGTCTTGCAAAACTACCATTAGAAAATCTAGGAAAATCATTCAATTTAAATCTAATGTTACACAAAACAATTATTCAATCAAGCCCCTCATTACCTATGATTCAAAATACGTTACATATGTATTGGAATGCCCATGTTCCCTACAGTATGTGGGCCAAACTACTCGAGAACTAAGGGTCAGAATAAACGAACATGTGGCTAACATAAAAGGTTTTCCTAACCACAGCGTTTCTAGGCATTTTGCCCAATGTCATGACAAGGACCCCAGCAAACTAATTTTTTATGAGATTGACAAGGTCACCAATCACTGGAGGGGCACAGATTTGATTAAGGCTGTTTCTCAAAATGAAACCCAGTGGATACACCGCTTGAGGACAATGCAGCCGCAGGGCCTCAATATAGAATTGGATTTAAATTGGTTTCTCACCAATATATAAATCCAATTTTTTTGGAGAGGTGCTTAAGGGGGTCTCCCCTTAGTCTAATTGATTGGCGCATATAAGAACCTATCAGTGCGTGGCCAGGTACGCTTCCTGAAGACGTAGAATACGAAACGTACGTCAAGGCGGTACCTGGTCATGCACGCACCATACGCAACTTCCTGTCCCGCTGGTCTGAGGTGCTAGCAGGGTGGAACGCACGCACGCCACTACAGCCAGTAAGTCGGGACCTCGATCCACTTAAAGATACGCGAACAAGCCTCAGTGCTGGGTTCGGGGGACTTTTAAAGTAAGAAGCCATTTGGCTATTTGATGTTATCCCTGTTTTTACATTAAACAATATTATACTATGTTGGCATCGTTTTCGTTTTTACATACTGTATCTGCTCGGGACACTTCTTCCATTAAGGAATAAGGTGCAAGGATCCATCCAACCACACAGGTTTACACCTGATATAGCGCATTTGACTCCTTTTTTTATATCAAATAAGGGTCAACTACATTTGGTAGGAGGCCATCTAATTACAGATCACTTCGGGTGTGCACATCAATTGCTGGTGAAGGTGGAACATCACATTGTGCATTTGATTCAGATTGCACAGGAGAATATATGGACTTTCTTCTGATGAATTGAACTTTGCATGCAGCACTTTATTATTTTTTTCATTTATTTATATATAGTTTTGTACACAGGACTCTGGAGAGGTTTCTACACCTAGTGGGTCATATACTTAAGGTTTACGATTGAATTACTACACCTTAATACTGTGGAATGTTTACACAAACTTTCATTCATCTATTATCACTCATATGATATGTTTATTTTTGCTCTAGAACTGGTGATTTTGAATAATATGCATATTTAGCACAGTAAAAATTTGGATAGTAATTATCCATATATACGTAGCACTAACCACTAGCGCCCCCACCCTCACACAAATCACCATTTTTTACATACCTACATGTTAGTACAACTGTAAATAGGTCATTGGTAGCCAAGATAATTCACTGTGGTACAGACAGTGATTAGAATGAAGCTATCCCAAATAACCTATAATAGCAGAATCCTTTATCAATGAAGAATGTTATCCACAACACAAATCTCTAAGTCAGCTATATCAAAATTGCAAGGTGTAAGCTTAATCAATGGCCTCCAGGGACGATCACCCATATGTACCTGTGAATAGTCATTGTAAAAATATACATTGTTACTGAGATTGCAGAACTTTACTTATCCACAAGATGGCAGCATTTAGTACTGGTACTTGCCATAGCCTTAATACAGGTGTTCAGAGCCTCCTGAAAGTTGGAGGCTGAAAGCAGAAATTTCTTACAGTAAAGCTGAAGTTGAACTACACAGCCCGTGAGAAATTGCTAAGGGGCGAGAAGATATAAAAGAAAAAGCTCAAGAAGACAAAGGGAGAGTTGGAGAAAGATGTTGCAAAGGGAAGGAGTGTATGAGAGTTTTCTCTGAGCCGTGCTGTCCTGGACCAGGCCGGGTTGTTCCCGAATAGCTAGAGAAGCTGAGAATGGTGCAGCGCTTATATGGGAACTGAATCACTCATAACAATAAATGTCATTGAACAATAATATAGTCCATATAAAAATTCTTGTGGAGATCACTGCCGAACCACTGGAAACACTGTGTGAAAAGGTTACTCCAGGAAGACTGTTCATCTGCAGGAGTAAGGGAGTTGCATTTGCCACAGTCACATCATTAATTAAAGGGGGCCTCCCACCATTGGACGTCCATCGCTTTGATGAGTGGTTGCAGGAAAACAGGGTGAGAGGGTCGCTGACCCATGCTTTATAGCTACCAGTTGCATTCAGCTTCTATTTCCAGACAGGTTTTCTGAGACTACAATATTCTTTATCATTGGCCTTTAGAGACAAACATATCTTTGCCCTTTATTGCTGCCAGCTGCCATTCTTTGTTTGCTATTGTGGCCAGTGCCCACAGTTTGCTGAACTAAGTCAACCCCTTTGCTCCCTGTTTGTCAGAATTTGTCCCTGTAGCTGCAAATTCTTTGGCCCAAGCCATTTAGAGAGAGTGATTTTTGCTGTTCAAGTTCAAACTCGCCTGTTAAAGTGAACTGCGCCTACAATTCCACTATCTTAAAGTGACCCTGCCCAACAACCACATATCTTTAAGCAAACTGTGTTAACGTATTCACCTATTAAAGAGACCTATGCCAATAATTTTGAATTTTTTAGGGAATTAGCTCCACATCTTAAAGGGACATCTTCTTACAATGTGCGCCAACTTAGGAGCCCCAATTAAGCCGGCAGAAGCCACAACCTGTTTTTATATTCTGAGTCTGCTCCTTTAATATTACTGGTGTGCAGGAGGTCTAATAGATTTTCTGTCTTAAACCTAAACTCTCCTGACTGAGTGCCTACAAGTGAGCTAGCTAGTTGTTCCTGCGCTATTCTTTTGCGTCTCACTTGTGGAGTGATCTTCCAGTCAGAGGGCTATTGTTTATGCTTTAGGTTCTACAGGACATAGATGACCACACTTTAAATGTTGACTGTTAAAACGCAGTGAATCAACACAGTAACAATACAGTCTAGTCAAATATCCTTTAAACGGTTTCATCGATTTACCTTTATATTTCTACCAATACAACTCATTTATTTTATCACGGTTGGTGTGAATCCTTCTTGTGTGATTTCCAGGAGACTCTTTGGCCAATTTTTTCTGGTGGTATCAGTAGTGCTGGGACTCCACTTAGGGCCAAGGTACAACAGATAACCCAAATCTACATAAATAATGTACAAACTAGATTATATAGATGTTCTAAAAGTGTATAGAGGAATCTCTATTCATCTACTGCTAATTTAGCATGTATGATTGAAATCACTAAGGTGCTCAGCCAACACACATACAGTAGTTAGATCCAAAATGAAAAGTCCAGACTCAGGATAGAGAAAAATAATTATAATATTAGAATCGCTCTCACCCATAAAGCCATACAGTGGAGCTTGTATTTCATTTCAGCAAGCAGTTTTTAGGATAGGTGCTTGACAAGACTGAGATGGAAGGCAGAAAAGCTGAGAGCTTCATATGGACTGTAGTGGCTCCATGTTTCTCCTGTGTGGTTTCCTCAGAGGGTGTGGCAGTTGGATTTCTTCTAGGTGCCATTTTAAACATGCCCCACACCTGGATGAAGTGGCAGGATGTAGCTGAAACGCATCGCTGCGTGGTGCAGAATGTTCCTATCAAGCAAATTTATGCAAAAGTACAGGCAAATATTATACTGGCAATCACTGATGATATACAAGTTGAAATCCAATATAATAGTCTATATACACAGACATTGAAAAAATTAGGTATGTACAGAAAAAAAGTATTAATAAAAATGTCAAAAGACAAAAATTATTATTATTAATCGGTGACCTTTTCGTGATGTCAGCAGGGCATCCTCTGGTATCAATATATACTGTACAAATCACCATCTATGTAAATGTATGTTCTGCAAAAAAAGAATGAAGATTTAAAAAATAATTATAAAATCTTAAAGCGTAACTCCACTTTTGTTGAGAAAAACATTCCCCTCTGGGTAATCTATGTACATTGCAAGGATTATAACAAACATTGTTACAGATTCCTACCTTTTCGTTATTCTGAAGATATCCCTGCATGTTCCTCTGTGCCTCTGGGCTGAGTGGTTCTAAAGGGAGTGGTTTCATAATTTTCAGTCAGCTGTGCACCTGAAGAGCTCTAATGAGTTTTTGTTGCACCGGATTCCTGAAATCTTACTTGTGTCCTAGGCAGACTTCTGGAAAAGTTGGTGAGCTTATCACACAAGCAGGAAATTATGTTTCTGGGGGGGGGGGGGGGTGGTCAGTATACACACTCTGGCCCAGATTCTCAAAGGGCTTACAACGGCGCAGCGCCATGTACGCCGTCGTAAGTCCTAATCTGGGCCGCCGTATCTATGCGACTGATTCTTAGAATCAGTTACGCATAGATATCCATTAGATCCGACAGGCGTAAGGCTCTTACGCCGTTGGATCTTAACTGCAATTTTTTTTTTGCCCGCTAGGTGGCGTTTCTGTCATTTTTCCCCGTTGAGTATGCAAATTAGCTAGATACGCGAATTCCCGAACGTACGCGCGGCCGACGCAGTAAAGTTACGACGTTTACGTTAGGCTTTTCCCGGCGTAAAGTTGCCCCTGGGTATATGAGGTGCAACCAATGTTAAGCATGGCCGTTGTTCCCGCGTCGAAATTTATAAATTTACGTTGTTTGCGTAAGTCGTCCGTGAATGGGGCTGGACGCCATTTACGTTCACGTCAAAACCAATGACGTCCTTGCGCTGTCATTTGGAGCAATGCACCCTGAGATATTTTATGGACGGCGCATGCGCAGTACGTTTGGCGCGGAAACGCGCTTCATTTAAATTCTACACGCCCCCTACCCGCCTAATTTGAATTCGGCGGGCTTACGCCGGGTGATTTACGCTATGCCTCCGCAACTTTACACGCAAGTGCTTTGTGAATAAAGCACTTGCATGAAAAACTTGCGGCGGAGTAACGTAAATAAGATACGTTACGCCCACCCTAATTTACTCCATTCTACGAGAATCTGGGCCTCTGTGTATAGAACAACTCCAGGTAGCCATATTGCACTGCATTTACAGAAAATTACAGCGGCTGCAGATTAGAAAGGAAAGGTAATTTTTTAAATCATTCAATTACAATATGATTTGTGTCGCAAATGTATATGCTATATTATTTTTTCTTAATCTGCAATTTTTTTTCTCCATGAAAGTGGAGTTACCCTTTAACCACTTGCCGACCATCTGCCGCAGTTTTACTGCAGCAGAATGGCACAAGTGAGCGAAGCGACGTTACCTTACATCGCTTCAACTTTTGGCCACTAGGGGTGCGCTCGCCCCCGTAGCCGATTCGAGTGCCTGGCGGGTGCGATGATCACAGGGCACCCACAATCTCTCGTGACAAGGCGCCGATATAAAACATCAGCATATAAATTAGTACCCCCTATATGCTGATGTTTTATATAGGCGTTGTTATGCTAACCTTATGGTTATTGTTATCGCTACTCTGGGATTAGCAATATGGACATACGAATTGCCCCGTCTATGTATACACCTAGGTAAGGATGGCCGCTCTCCATAAATGTCATAGGGTGTATTAAGATGGCACCGTCTCAGACAACGTTGATGACGAAATGCGTAAGGAGGGGCTACGCACACACGTCACCTCCGGTTTACGAAGGTTCAGGCTGCTGGAACGCACGCTGCCCAGCCTGGCCCAGGTTACACTTGTTTGCACATTATAGAGCGTTTTTATGGGTTGTATTATACCACCCTGTATTGTATTATGTCTTTTAGGGTTTTTAAAAATAAATTTACCAAACAGAATTATGCTATGGGAGCCCATCTCTTTTCTATATTAGGATCCAATTCTGTGATTATACAGTAGAAAATACTGGTTGCCTCTGATTCAGCCCCTGATCCAGCGACTGTACCATTTAGCAACTTGGAAATCCCGTGGCCTGGAGGTTGAGCTATAGGACCTACCTAGCTGGGAGCTAGCTGCATACCCGTTTTATCTGCCCCTGCAGGGGTAATAGGAGCTGGTGAGTGGGGAGCCAAAAGTGGGAGCACAAGAGTCACTTGATGTCCTTTGACACCACAGCAAGCACAAAGTCACTTTGGAATTTCTGCACTGGTCACGTGAATACAGTGTTATACTACTTTAATTCTTAGGCCCCGTACACACGTCCGAGGAACTCGACGTGCCAAACACATCGAGTTCCTCGTCGAGTTCTGTGTTGAAGCCGACGAGGATCTTGGCGGGCCAACTTTCCTCATTGAACAACGAGGAAATAGAGAACATGTTCTCTATTTGGCCCGACGAGTTCCTCGTCGGCTTCCTCGGTGAAAAGTGTACACACGACCGAGTCTCTCGGCAGAATCCAGCTCCGATCGAGTTTCTGGCTGAATTCTGCCGAGAAACTCGGTTGTGTGTACGGGGCCTCAGTGTTGTTTTTATTACAAATTTGTATATGTATATATATATATATATATATATATATGTGTGTATGTGTGTATATATATATATATTGGGGCTGTGGAAATTAACTATTAATTCATCGATTAATCTTTAATTTTTTTGATCGATCAATTTTTTTTTGATCAATCAAAATCCTTTTGATTGGTACTCACCTCTCCGCCGGCTTCCGGGCCTTCAGGGAGTTCCGTCGGAGATCCGGTAACGTCACGGACACTGGCGGGGCTTACCGTGTCCATCTGCTCCTTTGCTGTGCCTTCATATCTGCATGCTGCAGTTGTGATAGTTCCCTTCACGGGACATCTACATGCCGACGGACTGATGTTAACCTCTCCTCATCTTGATTCAGCAGTGGCATTGTTGTACCCATTTTTATACTAGTATCATACTTGGCTAGATGTTTTTATGACTGCTTTTGCTACCGTTTGGTATTTCTCACACCATTTTTACAGTTTATCGATTTTATCTCCAGTGCAATATTTATTTTGTTACCTACTTGAAGACTATAAAAGTTTTGATGTTATTCCCATTGAGCACTGCCTGTGTGTTTTTTGTATCCTGCTATCCATTTTTCCAGTGGTTGGTAGCTGCACTGGGAATCAGCCTGCAAGGAGATCAGCTAAAAGTAGTTGAATCTGTATGTGCGTTATAATTAATCGAAATGTGCCTACACACCATCAGTTAAAAAACCGATCGAGTCCAACGGGGTGACGTAAAACACAATAACGTGCTGAGAAAAATGAAGTTCAATGCTTCCAAGCATGCGTCGACTTGATTCTGAGCATGCGCAGGTTTTTAACCGATGCTTTTGCATACTAACCGTCGGTTTTGACCTATCGGTTAGGCGTCCATCGGTTCAATTTTAAAGCAAGTTCTAACATTTTTGACCGAAGGATAACTGACCGATGGGGCCCACACACCATCGGTTTGGACCGATGAAACGGTCCTTCAGTCCGTTTCCATCGGTTTTAACTGACCGTGTGTACGCAGCCTCACACAAGTGGGTGGACCTCCCCACCCTTTTTTAAGCCAATTGGAGCCTCAGGCTCTAATCATATGCTTCTAAAAATAAAATAAAAAACCCATTGAAATCCATGCATCCAACGCCCTGCATGTAGATTAAGGCCTAGCGCATGAATTAAGGGGGCGGTGCCCCTACGCCCCGTATGGAGCAGCCGCCACTGATAATGATACAAAAAACCTCAATGCCAGAAATACTGTATATCCAATGCTTCAAAACATTTTAGAGAGGTGCATAATGGTCATTTGGATATGTTTTCTTTTTAAAGCATAGAGCGGGATAATAGAACACCAAGAAGGGCGACCTATATTGCATCCTTCTCCAGCGATAAGTATGGGTGATATTTACTCTAGATACCAGGACACCAACAGGTCTTAACCATAGATGGGACATCAATTTATTTTTAAAGTAAATTTTGATATTTTGTTATGCAACAAACTGACAACATGTGTCACTTTTTAGAGGGGGACCCTTGCTTTCAGAGGGAAACTGCTGTGTTTTTCTCCTCCTTCCTATTTTTAGGCTTCATTTCCACTGGCGTTTTTACAGCCACTTTTCTGAGCGTTTTTTACAGCTTAAAAACGCCTGTCCATGTTATTCTATGGCATCATGCCCACATAGGCGTTTTTGAGCTGCAAATGGCATAGGAGTTTTTGAGCTGTAAAAAAAAACGCAGGACCAGGGCGTTCTGAAGCTCCAGAGTAGAGCTGTAAAAACGCCAGACGTTAAAAAACGCTCAAAAACGTGCGAAAACGCTAAAAAACGCGACCGCGGCATTTTTAAAGCTGCAGCTCACAAAAAAATAATTTTTTTTTACAAAATAAACATGGACAGGCGTTTTTAAGCTGTAAAAAAGGCTAACAACAGTGGCTGTAAAAACGCCAGTGGAAATGAAGCCTTATAGTGCTAATTTTTCTTAAATTGGATCTGTCTTCTTAATTGATTGATTGTGGAGCAGACCTCATTGTAATTATAAATGCTGTGATTTTTCGTTTTTACTTATGCTTTAAAAAAGGCTGTCATGGTCGAAACATGATAGCTATCTTGTGCCGCTTTTAATATAGTCTAATAAAGAATTTGGAACTTGGAAAGTACCTGGTTGCTGGCTAATTTCTTCGATGGATTGAAGCCTTGGGAGCACACACTCCAGCTATAAACACCGGCACTTGGCAACAGGGCCGTCTTAATAGCATCATGGGCCCCCGGGCAAAGTAATGCTCTGGGGCCCCTACAATGATGACATTGCAGGCAAACAGACATTAAGTAGGTAGGAGGCAGACTGCCTCCCCTTTGCATCTATCACTCTCAGTGCCATTATGGGGCCCCCAATTTCGGGGAAGCGTAAGCTCAAGAACCAGCTGCTTTGGGAAAAGGCAGGGGCCCCCCATGCAGATGGGGCCCCTGGGCAGTGCCCAGGTGTGCCCTCTCATTAAGACAGCCCTGCTCGGCAATCTACTGTATGTGGTAACAGACCAGCTGAGATTGAGTAAAGTTTCTTCAGTTTATCAAACATGCAGCAGAAAGACTGACTAATGGAAAAAAGCACTTGAGGCTTGAGAAGAGAAGTGTGTGCGTGGAGCATCAGATACCAAGATAATTTCTAGGCTGATCATTGGGAAACTACAGAGAGAGAGGGGTTGATTTACTAAAGGCAAACAGACTGTGCACTTTTGCAAGTGCACTTGCTCTTGAGCTTAGTAAATGAGGGAGAGCTCTACTGATTTCCATCATTCAATCATGTGCAAGCAAAAATGCAGTTTTATTATTTTGCTTTCATGTGATTGCTTTTTTTTTTTTTTAATGAGTGAATATGTACTGTTGTCAGCTGCATAAGAGCTAGGGGAAAAGGAACAGCAAAACACCCAACTTCTTGGTAAATAGCTTGCCGGGGGGGGGGGGGGGGGGGGGTGTCAGGACAAGTCTGATCATTGGAGGAAAGCAAACTGAGTTCCCAGCACAGCTAGAGAACTGACCATGGTGTGTTCTCCTGCTTGGTGTGGTCAGTTTTTAATAGGAAAGCAGAGGGACTGGCAGAAACACCCAGGATTTCACACGAAGGAAGCAATGCAAAGAGAACAGAATACTGTTCATACAAGTACATGGTTCAGAAGGAACATTTTAGGAATATAAAATGTTGGGTTTACATACTCTTTAAGCATGTGACCTTAATTGTAAGTGGAAGTCGGGGACTTTTGTGTTAGGCACAAGGAGGAGGTGAGTGAGACAAATTTATTGGCAGTAGGGCTATTAAGGAAATTATCCATAATGATTGGTGCCATGTAAGAAAAGAACTGGAGTAAATGATGAGAAAAGATGAAAAGAAATGAGTAGTTAGGCATAGAAAGATGGTTGATTGCTGCAATCTTGACAAAAAAGAGAATTGATGCAAAGATAATGAATTAAAAAAAAAAAAAAAAGGGTAAAAAATTGATAGTTGAGGTATGAGAGCGAGATTAAAAGAAAGGTGCTCAGACACCCATGTTTATTTTCATGTCTGTAGGTAAGGCTGAAAAGCACACCTTTATATAAGAGCACAGCAGGTCAGACAGTGTCAGGCCCCGTACACACGACCAGTTTCCTCGGCAGAACTCAGCTTCCGACCGAGTTTCTGGCTGAATTCTGCCGAGGAAACTGGTCGTGTGTACACTTTCGGCCGAGGAAGCCGACGAGGAGCTCGACGAGGAAATAGAGAACATGTTCTCTATTTCCTCGTTGTTCTATGGGAGCTCTCGTCCCGCCGAGCTCCTCGGCGGCTTCAGGGCTGAACTGGCCGAGGAACTCGATGTGTTTGGCACGTCGAGTTCCTCGGCCGTGTGTACGAGGCTTCAGAGGGAGGTCATCTTGTTTCTGTGATTTCCAGGAAAGTAAAGGTGTTAGAAATGAAGAAAATGATGGATGAGTAAAATAAAAATGAGTAAGGTTTGTACACAACATTTGATTTTTTTTTCAGAATGCCCAAGTTGCATGAACAGAAAGCGTCAAAATATGGTATATGTTAACCACTTAAGACCCGGACCAATATGCAGTTAAAGGTGTTTTTACAATTTGGCACTGCGCTGCTTTAACTGGTAATTGCGCGGTCATGCAATGTTGTACTGAAACAAAATTTGCGTCCTTTTCTTCCCACAAATAGAGCTTTTTTTTGCTGGTATTTGATTGTCTCTGCGATTTTTATTTTTTGCGATATAAACGTAAAAAGAACGAAAATTTTGAAAAAAAAATGATATTTTTTACTTTTTGTTATAAGAAAAATCGAATAAACTAAATTTTAGTCAAACATTTAGGCCAAAATGTATTCAGCCACATGTCTTTAGTAAAAAAAATCGCAATAAGCGTATATATTAGGTTTTAGCAAAAGTTATAGCGTCTACAAACTAGGGTACATTTTCTGGAATTTACACAGCTTTTAATTTATGACTGCCTATCTCAATTTTTGAGGTGCTAAAATGGCAGGGCAGTACAAGACCCCCCCCCCAAATGACCCCATTTTGGAAAGTAGACACCCCAAGGAAACTGCTGAGAGGCATGTTGAGTCCATTGAATATTTTTTTTTTTGTCCCAAGTGATTGAATAATGACAAAAAAAAAAAAAAGAATACAAAATACATTCTGCTGCTTCTCCTGAGTACGGGGATACCACATGTGTGGGGCTTTTTGGGAGCCTAGCCGCATACGGGACCCCGAAAACCAAGCACTGCCTTCAAGATTTCTAAGGGCATACATTTTTGATTTTACTCCTCACTACTTATCACAGTTTCGAAGGCCATAAAATGCCAAAATAGCATAATACCCCCCCAAATGACCCCATTTTGGAAAGTAGACACCCCAAGCTATTTGCTGAGAGGCATAGTGAGTATTTTACAGCTCTCATTTGTATTTGAAAATGAAGAAAGAAAATATCTTTTCATTTTTCTTTTTTACATTTTCAAAACTTTGTGCCAAAAAGCGAGATCTGCAAAATACTCACCATACCTCTCAGCAAATAGCTTGGGGTGTCTACTTTCCAAAATGGGGTCATTTGGGGGGGGGGGTTTGTGCCATCTTGGCCCTCCCTCTGCCTGCGAAACTGTGATAGTTAGTGAGGAGTAAAATAAAAAATGTACACCCTTAGAAAGCCGGAAGGCGGTGATTGGCTTTTGGGGTCCCGTACGTGGCTAGGCTCCCAAAAAGTCCCACACATGTGGTATCCCCATACTCAGGAGAAGCAGCAGAATGTATTTTGGGGTGTAATTCCACATATGCCCATGGCATGTTTGAGCAATATATCATTTAGTGACAACTTTGCGCAAAAAAAAAAATATATATTTTTCCTGCAACTTGTGTCAACATATAAAATATTCCATGGACTCGAGATGCCTCTCAGCAAATAGCTTGGGGTGTCTACCTTCCAAAATGGGGTCATTTGGGGGGTTTTGAATTATCCTGGCATTTTATGCACAACATTTAGGAGCTTATGTCATACATCACCCACTCTTCTAACCACTTGAAGACAAAGCCCTTTCTGACACTGTTTGTTTACATAAAAACATATATATTTTTTGCAAGAAAGTTAAGTTGAACCCCCAAACATTATATATTTTTTAAAGCAAAGGCCCTACAGATTAAAATGGTGGGTGTTGCAATTTGTTTTCCACACAGTATTTGCGCAGCGATTTTTCAAACACATTTTTTGGGGAAAAATACACTTTTTTTTATTTTAAAGCACTAAAACACACTATATTGCCCAAATTATTGATTCAAATAAAAAGATGATCTTAGGCCGAGTACATGGATACCAAACACGACATACTTTAAAATTGCGCACAAACGCGCAGTGGCGACAAACTACATACATTTTTAAAAGTCTTTAAAAGCCTTTACAGGTTACCACATTAGATTTACAGAGTAGGTCTACTGCTAACTGCCCTCGATCTGCCCTTTGTGGTGATACCTCACATGCATGGTACAATTGCTGTTTACATATGACTCCAGACCGACGCTTGTGTTTGCCTTTGCGCAAGAGCAGGGGGGGGGGGCAGGGATGTTTTTTTTATTTAGCTTTTTTTTTTTATTTGTAAACTGTTCCTTCCATTTTATTTTTTTTCTACCATTTTTATTGTTATCTCAGGGAATGTAAATATCCTGTATAAAAGCAATAGTTAGTGACAGGTACTCTTTTTTTTAAAAAAATGGGGTCTATTAGACCCTAGATCTTTCCTCTGCCCTCAAAGCATCTGACCACACCAAGATCGGTGTGATAAAATGCTTCCCCAATTTCCCAATGGCGCTGTTTATGTCCGGGGGGGAGGACATTCCCTCCCACTGAATGTAAAAGCAGTCTAGAGGCTAATTAGCCGCTAGGACGGCTTTTACATGAAAGCCGACCGCTGGCTGAAAAGAATGATACCAAGATGATACCAAAACCTGCAGGCATCATTCTGGCATAACCATTCAAAGTCCAGCAACATACCAGTACGTTGATGGTTCTTGTTGGACATGTATTGTAATCTTTTTTTTCATGCAGCCTGTTGGCTGAACGAAAAAAAGATTGATCGGTGGGTATGCCCACCATTAGAATACCTCCCTTCATCCACCCACTTCTAATGATGGGCATACATGCACCATTTATATATGCCGAAGCATGGGGGCATCCTCCCACAAAAAAGTTATGCCGCGTACACACGGTCGGACTTTTCTATGCCGTGTACACACGGTCAGACTTTTCCACGGGAAAGCCTCCGTAGGAATGTCGACCGTATGTACGCGGCATTAGGAGCAAAATCGCTCCTCCGCCCCCAATGCCCCCACGCTTCAGCATATATGCTCTTTTTTTTAACTGTGGTGGTGAAATCACCTCCTACAGCACTGGAGTCACGGCTTTATATATCGTGGGAGCAAACGATGTTGCTGTCAAGATAAATAAGTCCGTGCAACAGCTGAATGGCGTACCTGAAAACAGTAAAGTAAATTACATACCTGAAAAGCAAGCATGAAAAAACATAACAACAATAAAACTTTGCAGAATAGAATACAGTCAAAAAAGAGCAGAACAATAGAGAGAGAATAGAGAGGGAGAGAACAATAAAACGACAACTATTTTTGTTTTTTTTATTTTATAATTTTTTTGTGTTTTTATTTTTTACTTTTTTTTTTAACACTTTTTTTTGTAACTGTTCAACTTTTCGGTTCCAGGTTTGGGTCTCTCAAAATGCGATGACATCTTGGGAGACCCTGTGTAAGTGTGCCTAGCCTGTGAAATGTTTTACCATACGCTAATACTTCACTAGTGTGTGGAAGCGTTCAAAACATTCACCAATACAAAGACCAGGATCGTCAGGACAGCGGGGACAAAAATAACGGGTGTCACGCTTAGATCCGCGCTTGCTACAGACACGACATCTTCTTTGGGGGGCTCGTTGGGCAGGGGTACTCCTGAGGACATAAGAAAAATGCTCTCATGCAGTCGGCTTACTGCATTTGGTAGGGGATGGTGAGGTGCAGAACCGCCTGGATACAAGAGTTCTAAGATGATCTCATCCTGGAAATCAAGGAAGGATCCATTCCGTCCTGAAGCTTTGTATAAGACATAAGCATTCAGTAGTCAATTAGTAGTCAAGTCAATTGAAATAAATATAGAGACACTTTTTTGTACCAGCGTCTCGCCTTACGGGCAATATGATACGGCGCAATCAACTGGTCGTTGAGGTCCACCCCTCCCATATTTTTGTTTTATTTTGTTTTTGTTTCTCCACAAGACCAGCCGCCGTACGAATTTGTCTGCGTGAAGGGTGGTAAGAACGAAAACATTCTTATTGTCCCGCCACTTCACAGCGAGCAAATTATTACACCTGCAGCAGGCTCTTGCCCCCAGCCTAAGACGGGAATCTACAAGCCGCTGGGGAAAGCCCCGGCGATTAGGTCGCACGGTAGCACATGCTCCAATCTGATGATCAAACAAGTGACTAAAAAGTGGCACGCTTGTAATAATTGTCCACGTATAAGTGGTACCCCTTTCCGAATAAGGGTGACACCAAGTCCCACACGATTTTGCCAGCGCTCCCCATGTAATCTGGGCATCCCTCCGACTCTACCTCACTATCTTTGCCCTCATAAACCCTAAAGCTCCATGTGTAGCCTGTTGCCCTGTCACAAAGCTTATAGAGCTTGACCATGTATCTGGCACACTTGCTAGGAAGGTACTGCTTGAAAGACAAGCGGCCAGAAAATGTAATCAGGGACTCATCAATGCAGACAACTTGCTGGGGATTAAACAAGGCTGCATAACGTTCGTTGAAATGGTTTATGAGGGGCCGAATTTTGTAGAGCCGGTCAAATTCAGGGTCTCCACGCGGACGACAAAGTGCATTGTCACTGAAATGCAGGAACCGCAGGATCGCCTCGTATCCTTTCCTGGCCATGTGAGCAGAGAATATGGGCATATGGTGGTGTGGACTTGTGGACCAATACATCCGCAACTTCGGAAATTGGTGTATGCCCATGTTGAGGGTAAGGCCCAGAAAGGTCTTAAATTCGGAAACCGTAAGAAACCGTAAGTGGTTTCCATTCTCTGGCAAGGACGGAACGGGGATTAGCGGCGATGTAAGTGCCAGCATATAAATTACTGTGGTCCACAATAGATCTATAGAGATATTCCGTGAAATACAGCAAATAAAAATCAATCAAAGCAAAATTAGCTGTATCCACCTGAATACCGGGTTGGCCAGTGAATGGGGGAAGTACGGGTTCTGCAGAAGTGATGGGGACCCAATCAGGATAGGCAAATTCTTCAGGAAAGGCACTATGGGCATGACGGGCCTGTCTTTGTCTTTTTCTCTGTGGCAGTGGGACACTACTTGTGCTTGCCACCTCGCCAGCTTGAACTGCACTTATGGGACTCGCCACGTCACCACGTGATACTGCAGTGCTGGATGAATGACCAGGGTATACTAGGCCGCTGGTGCTTGCCAGTTCACCAGAAGGAATAGCGGCAACATCAGAACGGGGTCGGGCACGCCTGGCCTTAGCAGGGACCACAACTTCGTCGTCAGAGCTATCTGGCATGGAGCCGCTGTCGTAAACAGGATCGTATTCTGAGCCAGAATCTGACAGATGCGTGACCTCCTCTTCACTATCTGTCATGCTCAGAAACAAGTAGGCCTCTTCATCAGTGTACATACACTTTGCCATTTTGGGCTCTAAATTTAGTGGTACACTGGTGATGATTCACAGGTAAAAAAAGCACCTGACTGTCAGCAAACGTAGAAAACGCTTCCAAAAAAAACTGTTAACGATCGCAGGGATCAGGCCTGTCTCTGCGAATGCTGCAGTTATGTGTGTTGTGTTTTGGAAGTGACAGTGATCGATCAATACTGCACTTGGGTGGGTTGGGTTGGGCTGGGCGGAGGGGCAAAACGCAGGTGCTAGCGGGTATCTGGGCTGATTCTGCTAACAATGCATTTTTGGGTACCTAGTATAGATCTAGTAAACTGCTGGGTACGCTAGTATAGAACTGAGCGTTGTGGGCAGTGGCTGGTGAAAACAAGTCTTTACACTGGGAACTTGAAACAGGTAAAAGATTGCTAGCTGGATTTGCAGGACAGCAAATTGTCTCAGTTCTGGTCTGATTCCTATAAGTGCACTTTGAATATAGAGTAGAAATTGACCAAGGTTACAAACTGACCATCTATCCTACAGATGTACAGCTTACTGAAAGAACTTTGATTAAATTAAAATCTATAACCTTGGATATGGAGTGGAAATGCACAGCTGGATCCTATTATTAAGACAGTGGTTGAGGCCATAAAAATAAAAGAAGAAAGAGATAGAAGAGATCAAATGCAGAATTAGCAAACATTCAAGGCTCAGAGAATTGTGGAAGTGGAAAAGTGGAAGGGATGCTGTGTAGCTGAATAAGCTGAGAGAAATAGAACCAAGGAAAGATGCACCGCAGCCCTGTCATACCACCCAATTAAGGCTTAGTTCACACCGACCCTGTGGCACACACAGTGTTAACAAGCACTTTGTTTATGTAGCTAAAGCTGTGTGCATGCAGCCTATATTTCTCTATGGGAATGCAGTGGCTGTACAGCTACTGGTCCTAACTTGGGTGGCATGTAGAATCGGTTGGGTGACCCCCCAGATGCAGACATTGTGTGTTCTAGGCCCTGAACCTGCTTCTTCATGCCTGTTAAATTAGGACAGTTAGAGTCTGAATCCCTATAGAGAAACATAATCTGCCTACACACAGCTTAAGGTGGCTCCAGCCACAAAAAACTGTATGGACTACAGCACCCATGTGAATAAAGCCTGTAGAGCAGGGGTCTTAAAACTGGTGGCCATCCAGTTGTAGCAAAATGACATGTCCCATCATGCATCTGCCTGTGGGAGCCATGCTTGTAACTGTCAGCCTTGCAATGCCTCATGGGACTTGTAGTCTCACAACAGCTGGAGGGGCTGCCAGTTTAAGACCCCTGCTCTACAGTATGTTACGGGCTAATTGGTGTTAGCCCACAGGCGAGCAGGTGACACGGGATCTCCCAGGGCATGGAATCTAAGGAACAGCCGGTATTCTGCCAGGGCCCTCCTCGTGAGAGTTTGAACTTATCTGTGTGTTGACCCCAGGTCACGACCCCCAGGTTCACCCTGCTCGCAAGAAGAGTACCAGAAGACACTGTCAGACACGGATGGCTGAAGGGATGGAGCAAAAGGAGAGCTGGATAGTGAGCCAAGGTCAGGGTGGGCAGCAGACAATGCAATCAGGAGAACCAGAAACTGGTCTGAGTGGAATTTAAATAGGCACATGGGAGGCTGGACAGGAAGTAGCAGGAAGGAAAGATATATTAAAGGGGTTGTAAAGGTAAAACCTTTTTGCCCTAAATAGCTTCCTTTACCTTAGTGCAGTCCTCCTTCACTTACCTCATCCTTCGATTTTGCTTTTAAATGTCCTTATTTCTTCAGAGAAATCCTCACTTCCTGTTCTTCTGTCTGTAACTCCACACAGTAATGCAAGGCTTTCTCCCTGGTTTGGAGAAAGCCTCTTGAGGGGGGAGGGGGCGAGCAGGAGAGTCAGGACGCCCACTAACACACAGCTCCTTTCTCTATATGCAAAGTAGAGAATGTCCTGACACTCCTGCTCGCCCCCTCCCCCCTCGAGAGGCTTTCTCCACACCAGGGAGAAAGCCTTGCATTACGGTGTGTAGTTACAGACAGAAGAACACTTGGGGTTGCTGCTCAAACCGGATGCCTCTGCTCTAGGGTGTCACTGCCACCCGATCAAGTCTAATGGACAGGCAGCACCCGCTGCATAGTTAGCTAAATACTGGAGAATCAAATAGAAGGGAGACCGCACAAGCGCACTAGCACTGAATCAATGCGCTCCTCCCGCTTAGCAACATAGAAACAGTAGCTGAAGTGTCACTCTGGAATGCCTTTCTATAGTATGGCAGGGTGGAGTGATTTAGCGCTAGTTTGCCTGTGCACTCTCCGTTCTATTTGATTCTCTGGTATTTGGCAAACTATGCAGTGGGCGCTGCCTGTCTATTACACTTGATCGGGCGGCAGTGACACCCTTAGAGCAGCGGTTCTCAGTATGGGTGGGAGCAGCATCCCCCTAGATGCAGTACCCGAGGCATGTGCCCCCCCTAGTTTGTGCCATGTGTTCAACCACTGGTAAAGGAATGTGGCCATAGCTGGGATTAGCTAACTTTATACTAAGTGCCTTTCTCCTTCAAAATAACATGTTTAGAATACAAACAAAGGTAATTTTATGTTGTTTTATTTAAATCTGCAGAATTTTAATGTCGAAGCTAATTGTTGCTCTACCAAAGCAGTGAAGAGCCCCAGGAGACTCTGCAAATGTCGTATCTTGCAAATTACTAGATGCTGACATATGCAAAGTTGCCAACAGTGTCTTATTTAATATAGAGTAATTAATGTATCATATACACTAGACAGCAACATTCAGGTGTGGAAGCATAATTAAATAGCTTTATCTAAAGCCAATGAAATGAAAATAGATATGACCGTTTTTGTGTTCGTATTTAAGAAAACACATTTTTATGTAGGAAAGGGGAATTTCATAAGTACCATTTGTTCCACCAAAGTTGACAAGACACCATGTTTAGGTGAATGAGCCATCTGTTTCTATTGCCAGCTCATCTCAATGTTGACATTTCACCGTTCCCTCATATGTACCTGCATGCCTGAATGCGTATCACAGATTAACAAGCGACGCAGGAAGCAGATGCTGGAACTTTAGCAGAAAATGCTGTGGAAATAAAGCATATTGCCGTCTGCTGTTTAGAGATTATTTTCTTTGTATAGCTAGGACAGTAGCACAAATAAAATAAAATTCCCCAGATAGAGGTAATGTCAAATTACCTTAAAATGGGTGCTTAGATAAAAATCACAATGAGTACATTATTCATATACAATAATGCAATATACTATGTAAACTCTATTAGCCGAATTCAGGTAGAGCGGCGCATCTTTGTGCCGGCGTAGCGCATCTCATATGTGCTACGCCGACGTAACTTTGAGAGCAGTATTCACAAAGCACTCGCCCCCTACGTTGCGCCAGTGTAACGTAAATTGGCCGGCGTATTGTAAATTGCATTTTGTAAATTGATAAATTTAAACTTACTTACTTTACACCTGCCTAAGGCTGTCCACAAGATTTAGGAGTGTGTCTATGGCTGTGGTTCTCAACCTGGGGGTCGGGACCCCTTGGGGGTCAAATGATGGTTTGCCAGGGGTCACCAAATCCTGGGCTGTTCCTGAAGCCCGCACAGATCTCCCAGGAAGGGAGATGATAAGAGGGGGAGGAACAAAGAAAAAGGGAGAGAAAGGAAAAAAATAAAGCGCAAGAAAGACAGTTAGAGGGAAGGATGAGGGGGGAAAAAACAAGGAATTAGGATAGGGAGAGATGAAAGGGAAAGAAAGGAGAACAAAGAGAAACAATGGTACTATAAGGGGTTTTAATACTGTACCAGTAGAAGGGACTCAGGGAGCGCTAAATGTCCGTGGGTTAGGGGCGCAAATTGCTTGTCTTGCCTTGGGTGCTTTCAACCCACGCTATGAAAATAATTTTACTGTTAGGGGTCCCCACAACTTGGGAAATTTTATCAAGGGGTCACGCCACTAGAAGGTTGAGAACCACTGGATTATAGGAATCTTTGACCATTCTTCCACAAGTGCATTTGTGAGGTGAGGCACTGATGTGGTCATATGAGAAGGCCTGTTTCGCAGTCTCTGCTCTAATTCATTGTTGTTTTTCTTAAGGGGTTGGGCTTGGCCCCTTAGTTCCAGTGACGGGAACTCTTAAGGTGTCAGCATACCAAGACATTTTGGACAATTTCATGCTCCCAACTTTATGGGAACAGTTTAGGGATGGCCCCTTCCTGTTCCAACATGAATGCACACCAGTGCACATAGCAAGATCCATAAAGACATGGATGAGCGAGTTTGGGGTGGAGGAACTCGACTGGGCTGCACAGAGTCCTGACCTCAACCCGATAGAACACTTTTGGGATGATATAGAGTGGAGACTGTGAGCCAGGCCATCTCATCCAAGATCGGTGCATGACCTCACAAATGTGCTGACAGCCTTCCCAGAAGAGTTGAAGCTGTTATAGCTGTAAAGATTGGGCCAACTCAATATTGAACCCTACAGACTAAGACTGGGTTGCTATTAAAGTTCATGTGTAAAGGCAGGTGTCCTAATACTTTTGGTAGTATAGTGTATGTGGTTTTATATTACCCTTTTTTTTTTACTTTTGGTATATTTACTTGCTGTTAAGCTGGTCAATCTTGTAGTGTTTGCTAGTTGGAGATTGTCACGTGTAAGAGGAGAGAGCACCATAATATTATTTTTGAGAACTTATATATCATCAGTCTCTATGGGGCAGATTCACGTACAATTACTTTTCAAAGCTTTGAATCCGGAAATAATTTGCGCTGTAAGTTACGGAGGCGTAGTGTATCTCTCACGGCGTAACGGCGCGTAATTCAAATCGGCGAGTAGGGGGCGTGTTTCATTTAAATGAAGCGCGTCCCCGCGCCGAACAAACTGGGCATGCGCCGTCCCTAAATTTCCCTCCGTGCATTGTGCTAAATGACATCGCAAGGATGTCATTGTTTTGATGTGGACGTAAATTACGTCCAGCCCCATTCACGGATGACTTACGCAAACAAAATAAAATATTTTCAAATTCGACACGGGAACGACGGCCATACTTAACATTGCGTACGCCACCAAATAGCAGCTTTAACTATACGCCGAAAAAAGCCAAACGGAAACGACGTAAAAGAATGCGATGGCCGCTCGTATGTTCGTGGATCGTCGGAAATAGCTAATTTGCATACTCAACGCGGATTACGACGGGAACGCCACCCAGCAGACGCTGAAGAATTGCATCTACGATCCGAAGGCGTACGAAGACGTACGCCTGTCGGATCTAACCCAGATGCCGTCGTATCTTGTTTTGAGGATTCAAAACAAAGATACGACGCGGGAAATTTGAAAGTACGCCGGCGTATCAGTAGATACGTCGGCATACTTCCTTTGTGGATCTGTCCCTATATCTTTACCTGTGTATACCAGTCACCAAGGCTGTGTGCACAACAATACAAAATTTCATTTTCTGTTTTCTGTTTCTATGTAGATGTGGAGTTCAGTTTTAATGTTTGAGTTTAGAGGTTGACTTAAATTAAGGGCCAGGAGGTTGGGTTAACTTTATAGGTACAATGGTAAGTTGATGTTACATTTTTAAAACAAATTGCTCTTTTAGTGTCTACATTTAACAGTTTGCAAGTTTGCAGCTCACTGGCACCAATAGTTCCTGGGCCAAAAGAATATGTAAAGCCAACATTTCATATTCCTAATATGTGCCTGTGTGTACCATGTATTTAGTGTGAAAACATATCCTGCTCTCTTTGTATTGCTTCCTTTTGTGTGAAATCCCTTTTGTTCCTGCCAGTCTCTCTGCTTTCCTAACAAAAACTGACCAAACTAGGCATGTGCTGAGAGCATGCTCTCCACCAATATTCAGACTTGTCCTGACAGACCCCCCCCCCCCCCCCACCTCCGACCAGCAATTCATGGAGAAGATCAGTGTGCTGCTGTTTCTCTTCCTCCAGCTCTCTGAGCTCTTTATGCAGCTGAGAACAGAGATTAATTGATCACATTAAAAAGGGAATAAATGTGTTTATAATGTTTCTTATATATACAGCCACGTGTTTTGCCTTTAATTTCTATTTTAAAGTGAATGGGTTGTTTTACAGGGTAAGAGTTTTCATATACTTTAAAATAATTCAAGTGGGGAACAGGGAAAGAACAAGTGCAATTAATATTCCACACTAAACCAGCTTTTATCACTTCACTGATCCCTTTTGCTGGAATGTATTTAGGCTGCTTTTGACATAAGTATACTTCTAAACTCTCTCTCTTCATGAGATGTCATAACCTAATCAAAGGCATATTAGAATATTACACAACAACACTGTATACAGTATATTGCTTTCAATGTTAAGTGATACTATGATTCTTCTCTTCCATCTGTTATCATCACATTTCTGCCAGGTTCCTCCTGTCCATTTTTTAAAACAGCAACACACATAAGAGACAGAACCACATTATTACATTTTGTCTCTTGTCTCCTGTGTGTTTGTCACATTTAGTTTAATGAACATTGTTTTTGAAGGTCTGCCAGAAACAATTAAAGAAGGCAGCAGCCCATAAAAGCCACCACTGTAAAATGCGTAACCTATATCAAATCTAGCAGAAATTGTTCAATTTGTTTACCAGTGACAAGAGGTACAAGGTCACTATGCCCATGGAGCTGGGCCGGCTTCTGTCCGTAATTTAATACAGCCCCTCTGGAATTCACGTAAAGGGCAAGAGCTACAACTTGCTGAGCTGAACTTTTCGCTGATCTTTTCAGCTTCTCTGAGAAGCATTATTATGTTTTTGCACTTCCATATGGTCTAGAAATATTACAGCTATAAATAATGGAAGTTACATTTAGAGATTACAACTAAACAACCACTTATTTCCTAAAATAGAATTATGGTTGCACATAAATTGTGTTTTTTTTTTTTTGAGAGAAAATTATGTGCAATAAAATGATTTTTTTTTAAAATAAAATAGAGGAACGTAAGTGTAAAGCAAAATAGTAAGAAACACTTTAAAGTTAATCTGGTACCATTAAAAAAAATGTAAAAAGCATTTTCCTGTATAAAAGTATGATTATTACTCAAGTTGAACCTAAAGTGGTATTAAACACCAGCAAAAATATGTATATTATGGACTTTACTAACAAAATTAACTGAGCTACAGCTAACACTTTATAAGCAGTCACAGCGCACAGTTTTTTTGGCATAAAAGTTTTGCATAAATTAATAAAAAAAAAACAGATCGTTGCAAGCACCCCTGTGAGTGGTACATGGTTTGTCTCGACCCTTCAACTGCTACTTTGTCGGCACGGCTTGGTCTGTTTTAAGCAAATTGAAAAATAACCGACTTACTTGCAGGATCATCAGGTGAAAATAAAGGAAAAATAAGTAAACTAATTGAGCCGATACATCTAAGAATTAGCAAGTTGCAATTTTCCACCAATATTTACTCTCTTCCAGAGCTGCTTCCGCATCCAACACCCTTTTGGGTGTGTCAAATGCCTGATCCAATGCTGCTTGCTGTGGTTCCACTCACCAACCACAGTACACAGTGGTAACATAGGCCCTGCCCAGGTGGTACAGATGGTACAACCACATATGTCAAACTTTTGGGATAAAAATTCTTCCTCTGCTACAGATATGGTGATTTGGGACACATTCAAAACAGTAAGGCGGGGGCCACACATATCGGCCATTAAGGCAGTCCACAAGGAACACAATGCAGAGTGAAGAACCTAGACTGGAGGGGGGAAATGCATCTGCCCCTGGAGATATAACTGATGCAGCCCTAGAGAGAGCCAAACGCCAGCTTGCCTTATTTGATACTAACTTGGCACATACTACTTTGCTTCACAGAGCTGAGTCTCTTTTTGAAAAGGGTGACAAAAATGGCAAATTATTGACAATGCTTGTGGCGGATCAGAGGGCACAGATCCTTGTATTCGTTTTCAGACAGGAGAGCTGGTTAAGGATCCTGAGGCCATCATGAATAGGGATGAGCCGAACACCCCCCAAGTTCGGTTGGCATCAGAACATGCAAACAGGCAATGAATTTGTTCGAACATCCGAACACCGTTAAAGTCTATGGGACACGAATATGAAAAATCTAAAGTGCTGATTTTAAAGGCTTATATGCAAGTTATTGTCATAAAAAGTGTTTGGGGACCTGGGTCCTGCCCCAGGGGACATGTATCAATGCAAAAAAAGTTTTAAAAACGGCCGTTTTTTCGGGAGCAGTGATTTTAATAATGCTTAAAGTGAAACAATAAAAGGTGAAATATTCCATTAAAAGAGGAAGTAAACCTTTACAATTCTTTTTAAAAAAAAAAACACTTGCAAGAGAAAGGCATAATGAGCTAGTATGCACAGCATACTAGCTCATTATGTGGCACTTACGTGCGATCGAAGCCCCCGAAGTCCTCCTCGGTCCCGTCCACTGCCGCTGCCATGTCCCCTCGTAGTTTCTTCCTGTTATCGCTGCTCCTACACTGTGATTGGCAGGAACGGCGATGACGTCACTCCCGCGCATGCTCGCGGGACCGGCAGATCCCCACGCATGCACAGGAATATGGCATTAATACTGTAATGCCATTCACAAAAAACGGCACGCTCAGTGCGCCTGAGCTGTTGTCATCGGTGCATTCCTTATTGCAAATATCTCCATAACCGTGTAGGTTAAGGAGATATTTCTTGCACCTACAGGTAAGCCTCAATCTAGGCTTACCTGTAGGTGCAAGGTGAAAGGGGGGGTTTACAACCACTTTAAATTTCGTACCTGGGGGGTGTGTATAGTATGCCTGTAAAGTAGTGCTTTTTTCCCATGCTTAGAACTGTCCCTGCACAAAATGTAATTTCTGAATGAAAAAAGTAATTTTAAAGTACTCGCGGCTGTAATGGATTGTCGGCTCCCGGCAATACAGAGAAAAGTCATTGATAAAAAAAAAATGTATGGGGGTCCCCCCAAATTCAATTACCAGACCCTTCAGGTCTGGTATGGATATTAAGGGGAACCCTGCATCAAATAAAAAAAAATGACGTGGGGTTCCCCCAAATATCCATACCAGACCCTTCACGTCTGGTATGGATTTTAGGGGAACCCTGTGCCAAATAAAAAAAAACATGGCGTGAATTTCCCCCCAAAAATCTATACCAGACCCTTTATCTGAGCATGCAACCTGGCAGGCCGCAGGAAAAGAGGGGGGGATAAAAGAGCGCCCTCCGAACCGTACCAGGCCACATGCCCTCAACATGGGGAGGATGCTTTGGGGGTCTGTGACCCCTCAAAGCACCTTGTCCCCATGTGGATGGGGACAAGGGCCTCATCCCCACAACTCTTGCCTGGTGGTTGTGGGGGTCTGTGGGTGGGGGGCTTATCAGAATCTGGAAGACCCTTTTATCAAGGGGGACCCCCAGATCCCGACCCCCCCTATGTGAATTGGTAAGGGGTACATTGTACAAAATTGTAAAAAAACACACAGACATACATAGTTGGGATAAGTTCTTTATTAAAAAAAATAAAAATAAAAAAAGGATCCACTCTCGATCTCCAATCCAATCTGATCTCCAATCCAGCGCTGTCTGTATCCAGCCCCATCCTCAGCTACATAAGACCGATCAGGCTGCCGCAACGTCATTCCCGGGGTGTCTCTGGTGGAGGCAGGATGCTGTTCCTCGCTGCGCTGGACATCATCGCTGGAGCCTGGAGAGGAGATCATCCATCGCTGGATACTGACAGCGCTGGTGTGGAGATCGAGAGTGGATTACCATCACTGGAATCTTTTTTATTTTAATTTTATTTTAATTTTTAATAAAGGACTTATCCCAACTGTGTCTGTGTGTTTTTTTTTTACAATTTTTTACACTTTCTTTGTCAAATGGTAGGGGTACAATGTACCCCTTACCAATTCACATGGGGGGGGCGGGATCTGGGTATCCCCTTAAAGGGGTCTTCCAGATTCCGATAAGCCCCCCGCCCGCATACCACCACAACCACCGGGCAAGGTTTGTGGGGATGAGGCCCTTGTCCCCATCAACATGGGGACAAGGTGCTTTGAGGGGTCACAGAACCCAAAGCATCCTCCCCATGTTGAGGGCATATGGTCTGGTACGGTTCAGGAGGGGAGGTACGCTAAATTTGGCACAGAGTTCCCCTTAAAATCATTACCAGTCCTGAAGAGTCTGGTATGGATATTTGGGGGGAACTCCACGTCATTTAAAAAAAAAAATGGCGCATGGTTCCCCTTAATATCCATACCAGACCTGAAGGGCCTAGTAATTGAATTTGGGGGGACCTCTGTATTGCCGGGAGCTGACAATTCATTACTTTTTTCCTTCAGAAATGACATTTTGTGCAGGTACAGTTCTAAGCACGAGAAACAAGGCATACCATACACACCCCCGGGTACAAAATTTAAAGGAATATTTCACTTTTATTGTTTCACTTTAAGCATTATTAAAATCACTGCTCCCGAAAAAATTGCAGTTTTTAAAACATTTTTTTGCATTGATACATGTCTCCTGGGGCAGTACCCGAGTCCCCAAACACGTTTTATGATAATAACTTGCATATAAGCCTTTAAAATTAGCACTTTAAATTAATCCCATAGACTTTTACAGGGTGTTCCGCGGCTTTTCGAATTTGCCGCGAACACCCCAAGTTGTTTGCTGTTCGGCGAACGGGCGAACAGGCAATGTTCCAAGTCAAACATGAGTTTGACTCGAACTCGAAGCTCATCCCTAATCATGAATATTTTTTATAGAGTACTACTCAGATGTTTATTCTCCAAATACCTGCATATAATGAGACATCCTATACCCACTTTAGAAGCTGAAGATAGGGCCTGGCTTGATAGAGACATTACTTTTGAGGAAATAGAGGCAGCTGGCCATTTGTTCCCCCTGCACAAAAACTTAGGCCCTGATGGGTCCCCGGTAGAGTGGTATAGACAGTACTTGGATACGCTTCCCCCCAGGTTACAATCACTATACTCATACTGCTTTAAACATGAAGTGTCGCCACCTTCTATGTTGGAAGCATATGTGGTTCTCCTTCCCAAACTGGGCAAAGACCATATGTGTTGCGCCTCATATAGACTAATAGCCCTCCTCAACGCTGAATCTAAAAATTCTTACAAAGGCCTTGGCCACTAGACTGTTCGTGGTGCTTGCAGCTCTTGTTGATATTGATCAAATAAGCCATATGAAAGGGAAGTCCACAGACACAAATCTCTGTCGTCTATTTACTCACCTGCAAGTTTCTCATAAGGTGGTGGGGACCAGGGCAGTAGTATCACTGAACATGGCCAAGGCCTTCGATTCTGTTGACTGGGGGAATATGAAGGCCGTGCTTAAGCGCGTGGGTTTTGGTCCGCAATATTGTAAGTGGGTGTCTCCATTATATAGTGAGCCCCTGATGGCGTTAAAAATAGGGTCTTTAATGTTGGCAAGGAAACCAGGCAAGGTTGCCCTTTGTTGCCCTTCCTGTTTTCTCTAATGATCTAACCATTGTCTGTGGTGTAACGCTCTTCTCCTGAGGTAGGTGCACTGGAGGTTGGCTCTATCAGAGAATGTCTGGCACTCTATGCGGGTGACATGTTACTATTTTTAAGGGATCTGGGTCCGTCTCTGCAAGCAATTTTTAAAATTTTGGATACATTTTCAGGCCCTAAAGTGAATTGGGACAAGTTGACCATTCTCCCGCTTGACTCAGGCACTAAGGCTGCAGCATATGCAGCATTACCATTGCAGCGGGTCACTCACTTTGCGTGTTTAGGGGTTTGCACATCTACAAGGATTGTAGAATACCCTGGCCTGAATCTGTTGCCTCTGTTGGACCTCCTTAAAAGGAAGGCTTAAGTATGGAGGAATCTCCCCTTGTTGTTGGGACATATAAAACTTTTTAAAATTAAGATCCTTCCGGTCTTTTTATATTTTTTTATGCAATTCTCCTATATGAGTTCCGCCGGGTACATGGCCTTTTCGGTTCATTCAAATGGGGAAACTCACCTCCCAGGATAGGTCTTTGGCCACTTCAGGAGCCCTGGGGTCAGGGGAGTCTTGCCCTCCCTGATCTATACAATATTTTTCTGGCTGGCCAGGGAGTCTTTGAAAGTAGGTGGCTCCTTGGGGGGTGATGGGGATTCTGCCACGGTGTTATAGGCAGCAGTGCTCGGTTCTAATGAGAGTCTCTGCCTTCTGGTCCTGGGGACAAATTGCCCTTGACGGGAACAATGTAAGCTACCATTATGGCCTGGGATAACAATCAGGAATTATTGGCTCCTGCTTCTGAATCCCTATCACCAGCCTCGCCAATGTGGTGGAATTCCTGTTTTCCCCATTTTCTTTCTATTCCCGATCCCATTATTTGATCTGAAACAAAGATTCAATCTGCCTAACCCATACCTCTTCCGTTACCTTCAATTGAGACATGCATTTATCTCCCAGTTTTGCCCCACCAGGGTGGTGGTAAAGCCCTCCACTTTACAGAATATCCTACTGGACGAGGCCATGAAGAAACCGCTATCAGAATTATACAGGGAACTCTTTCCTGCTTCTCTCTTTTGTAACCAGGTGTAGGGAACAATGGGTGGCAGAGGTTCCAGACTTGGGAGGAGAGGACTGGGATGATATGTGGCGTTTCCCCTTTACCCATTTAGCACTTTAAATTCCTTCATAAGATATATTATACCCCAGTAAAACTATCCAAAATTTACCCAGGGACTTCGGCGAGTGTTGGCACTGTTCACACTCTCCGGCCAATTTTGGTCATATATTTTGCCATTGCCCAGTAGTTCAGGAGTTCTGGACTGCTATTGTGCACTATGTCACTGAGATCCCCTCTGTGCCAGTGCCTATTACAGTGACAACCTGCCTACTTGGCTTAGTGGAGGGCCTGGCGTCAACAAGGGCTCGGCGCACCTTGCTTAGCCTGTTTCTGTTCTATGCTTGAAAAAGGCACTAATCCTCTATTGGAAAAAGCCAATGACACCCTCCCTATCTTATTGGAAAGGACTTGTGAATAAAGTGAATCCGTTCTATAAAGCTACATATTTGAACAGGGGTTGCCCAAAGATGTTTGATAAGGTTTGGAAGGTCTGGTTTGAGAACTCTGCCTCTGTCGCATAAGGCAATCCTACTAATGGGTACTTGGGCAGAGTTTGGATGGAAGGTGGTGACTATTAGTTACATCTTGCTCTAAAATTACTGGAGACGTGTTTAGGATTGTTTATTACATAATAGGTACATGAATGTGTGACCAATTGCATACTTGCCTCAGAGGCTAATATTGATTTGGTTATTCTTACTCCCCCAAGAGGGACTTACATTGTGGATGGTGGCGTTGCCTCCTGGGTGGTTGGTTATTCTTACCCCCTAAGGGGGACTTATATTGGGGATAGTGGAGTTGCCTGCAGGGTGGTGAGCCTGGAGGGGGGGGGATCTGGATGTTTTTTCTATTTAATATTTCTGCCCTGTGTTGATAAAAAAAAAAACATAGGCTCCGCCAGAGGGAACCACAGAGCATTTTGCAGGGTCCACACCCCTCCAAAGTATTTTCCCTGTGCAGTACCTAGATTTTCCCAGCATGCTTTGCATATATAGACCAGTGACCATGTCCACACCAGAAATAACACAACCTGATGACTCAGCACAGAGCAACGTGCTGTTCATCACCAGTCTCGGCATCTCTTCCCCAAAGAAAGAAAGCCAAATAGGAACTGCAGCTTGGGGGAATGTTTCTCTTTTTTTTTTGTAAGTGTTCTGGAAGAAAAAAAGAGAATTTGATTAGTATGTGTTTGCAGTGTAGGTTTGTGTGTGTTTGTGTGGGTAGAGAGTTATGATTGTATGCGTATCTCTGCAGTACTTCTGTTGTATGTAGCGATGAGCATGCATGTAATATGGTAATATGGACCCTCTAATTGTGCTAATATGGACATGCTTTAAATCTGGTATTAATAGTATTTATTAGGGATGCACCCAGTGGCGGCTGGTGAAGTTTTAGGATGGGGGGGCGCAATACCCCGCCCTTCCACATTTGGTCCCTCCCACTTCTCATAAGCCACACCCCTTATAGAATCCACCACTCCGTCCCCTGTATTCCACTCAATGTCAGGAGTATACAGCTCAGCGTCACAGCACAGAGTATATAGCCCCAGCATCACAAATCATGGTATATAGCGCAGCCTTACAGATCGGTGCAAACAAACTAAAATATGACACTGTTAGTAATGAAGGACTCGAAATGGGCAGGAGATTACCAGAGACTGCGGACATACTGCACAAGATTACCAAAGACTGCGGACATACTGCAGGAGATTATCAGAAACTGCGGACATACTGCACAGGATTACCAGAGACTGCGGACATACTGCACAAGATTACCAGAGACTGCGGACATACTGCAGAAGATTACCAGAGACTGCAGACATACTGCAAAAGATTACCAGAGACTGCGGACATACTGCACAGGATTACCAGAGACTGCGGACATACTGCACAAGATTACCAGAGACTGCGGACATACTGCAGAAGATTACCAGAGACTGCGGACATACTGCAGGAGATTACCAGAGACTGCAGACATACTGCAAAAGATTACCAGAGACTGCGGACATACTACACAAGATTACCAGAGACTGCGGACATACTACACAAGATTACCAGAGACTGCGGACATACTACACAAGATTACCAGAGACTGCGGACATACTACACAAGATTACCAGAGACTGCGGACATACTACACAAGATTACCAGAGACTGCGGACATACTGCAGGAGATTACCAGAGACTGCGGACATACTGCAGGAGATTACCAGAGACTGCAGACATACTGCAAAAGATTACCAGAGACTGCGGACATACTGCAGGAGATTACCAGAGACTGCGGACATACTGCAGGAGATTACCAGAGACTGCGGACATACTGCAGGAGATTACCAGAGACTGCGGACATACTACACAAGATTACCAGAGACTGCGGACATACTGCAGGAGATTACCAGAGACTGTGGACATACTGCACAAGATTACCAGAGACTGCGGACATACTGCACAAGATTACCAGAGACTGCAGGAATTACTTGTCCTGCGACTTGGGACTTAAATGTTGCATGACAAGTCGTACCCCATGATTTCCAATGAGAACCGTTCATATCTGTGAGACTTCAAAGTAGTCCCTGCATTACTTTGGCCCCACATTGATGCAACTTGAGGTCCATAGACCTCCAGAATACACAGATCAAGAAGAAGGGGGTTGTACTACACTAGGTAGTGACATGGCGGACTTTCAAGGGCAATCACAGGGACATTTTGAGTTCATAAAAAATAAATTTAATTACAAAAATACACATATACAAATAAATTTCAATATATGTTGAGAAAAATACATAAATACATATAAAGCAATATATTTATCTCGCCGACGCGTTTCGCCTTTCGGCTTCTTCGGGACGAGCTTTGAGATTTTATGACAATAAGATATTGCTACTTGTATGTCAATGGGTTGGTGACCGTCCAGTTCATCACGAATCATTGGAATCACAGGTAAAAAAGGTACCAGGTGATGCGTTGGTAAGCCCAATGGGAGGAGAAAAAAGAATCTCCTGGTGATGTAAAGGGGTCACAGCGAGGGTAAATTGCTGATTCTGGAAATTAAAGCAGAAGAACAAAAACCGGGACCAGCAAGGCAGAGGGCAGGTGGAGAAAGCCTAGGGGGAAAATAAATTCCTGATATAGGACAACCACGTTGCACTGTCCAAACAAAGGACAAACCAGAGAGTTAGGAGCCTTGGAGTCTAAAAGATGTAGTGTGTCCCGGGGGGGGGGTAGCAGCCTGTGCTCCTGTGCGCGGAGGTCCATAAAGACATGGATGAGCGAGTTTGGGGTGGAGGAACTTGAATGGCCTGATAGAACGCCTTTGGTATGAAATAAGAGACTTGCAGCCAGGCCTTCTCGCCCACATCAGTGCCTGACCTCACATATTTTTTATTAAATATTACATATTTTTTTAAATAAGCGGGGGGTTGGGGGCCGCCGAATATTAGATAAAAAACTTTGATTAAGGGGGGGGGGGGGGGTGTTTGCCGGCGGCCGAATAAGAAAAACGTTGTGGAAATCACAGGGGAGGTTAGAAGCTGCTGTTTAAGTGGGTGGGGTGTTGTGGAGCGGTCGCCGATGCTTAGAGACAGGCAGGCTTACCTGTTCCTCGGTCGGGCGCACTGAGTTCGAGCTGTCCCGACGTCACTTCCTGTTTTTCCAGTGACGTCGGAACGAGCACAGAGACGGGCGGGTGCACACAGAAAGTGTATGCACCCGCCGGGCCATAACAATACACTCCATAGCGCCGGAAGCAAGTGGCGCGATGGAGAACGCCACAAAGCCATATTTTTTTTGCCAATGTAGCGCCGCGTCTGCAATCCTGTGATTGCACAGACGTGGCGCTACTCCTACAGCACTGTGCCCGGCGTCCGGCGCGCGGACACAGTGCACATAAGGCCCTTTTTTGGAATTTTTTTTTTCTTAAAGGGACAGATTTAAAATTTTTTTTTTTTTTTTTTTTTTTTTTACTGACTGTGGGAATGGGGGGCGGCGCCCGGGCGCCCCTATGGACCGGCCGCCACTGGATGCACCTATACTGGTATTATTGCCAATACCAAGCATTTGAGTTAGTATTGGTGCAAAGAATTGCAGACCCGAGCACCTTGTTGCCGGAGAGGCGGTTCAGTGTTAGGAAAGCAAATATGTATTCACTTTCCTAACACACAGCTGAGTGAACTGTGAGCGCCCAGCATGACGCTCGCTGTTCACCTTTTTTGACGCCTATTACAGCCTATGAAATTTAGGCGCCCGACATCCGAAAAGGGGCCGGACGCCTGACTAGGGGGTATTAGCAGCGGCCATAGATAGATTCATGCATAGAGGGGGTGGATGGAGAGTGTGCCCTTATGGACGCACCGCCACTGACACACTTAATGAAGAGAAATAAAACATTTTCTTTTATATAGAGATTTACTTTAATTTAGGGTTTAGTACTATTTTAAATAGAAACAAAATATTGTGCATCAGATATTATATACACACACAAACACTTACAACAATCAGTACTCATTTTTCAAAGATTATTTCATTTTATATACACTATATTGTCAAAAGTATTGGGACACCTGCCTTTACACACACATTGGGTCGGATTCAGATACAATGGCGTATCTGTCCGGCCCGCGTAACGTAAGGCCGCATAATTCAAATGGGGATTTTGGGGGCGTGTATTATTTAAATCTAACTTGACCCCGCGTTTTTGACGTATTATTTGAACGGCGCATGCGCCGTCCGTAAAATATTCCAGTGTGTATTACTCTAAATGACGTCGCAAGGACGTCATTGCTTTCAACGTGAACGTAAATTACGTCCAGCCGTATTCACGAACGACTTTCGCAAACAACGTAAAAAATTCAAAACTCCGCGCGGGAACGACGGCCATACTTAAAATAGGATACGCCGCACATACCCCTCATATAACAGGGGTAACTTTACGCCGGAAAAAGCCGAACGCAAACGACGTAAAAAAAAAGGGCCGGGCGGTCGTTCGTTTCTAAATCGGCGTAAATCCTCATTTGCATATCCCTCGCGTAAAATACGGAAGCGCCACCTAGCGGCCAGCCTGGAACTGCAGCCTAAGATCCGACGGTGTAAGACACTTACACCTGTCGGATCTTAGGGATATCTATGCGTAACTGATTCTCTGAATCAGTCGCATAGATACGACCGGCCAGAATCAGAGATACGACGGCGTATCAGGAGATACGCCGTCATATCTCTTTCTGAATCCGGCCCATTAACTTTGCAGCTATAACAGCTTTAACTCTTCTGAGAAGGCTGTCCACAAGGTTTAGGAGTGTGTCTATGGGAATGTTTGACACATTCCTCCAGAAACGCATTTGTGAGGTCAGTCGCTGATTTTGGACGAGACAGTCTGGCTCGCAGTCTCTGCTCTAATTCATCCCAAAGGTGTTCTATCAGGTTGGGATCAGGATTCTGTGCAGGCCAGTCAAGTTCCTCCACCCGAAACTTGCTCATCCATGCCTTTATGGACCATACTTTGTGCACTGGTGCGCATTCACTTTGAAACAGGAAAGGGCCATTCCCAAACTGTTCAAACAATGTTGGGAGCATGAAATTATCCAAAATGTATTGGTATGCTGATACCTTAAGAGTTCCCTTCACTGAAACTAAGGGGCCAAACCCAACCCCTGACAAACAACCCCACGCCATAATCCCCCCTCCGCCAAATGACTTGGACCAGTGCACAAAGCAAGGTCCATAAAGACATGGATGAGCGAGTTTGGGGTGGAGGAACTTGACTGGCCTGATAGAACGCCTTTGGTATGAAATAAGAGACTTGCAGCCAGGCCTTCTCGCCCACATCAGTGCCTGACCTCACATATGCGCTTCTGGAAAAAAGGTCAAACATTCGAACATAGACTCACTCCTAAACCTTGTGGACAGCCTTCCCAGAAGAGTTGAAGCTGTTATAGTTGCAAAGGGTGCGTAGTCCGTAGGGTATTGAACCCTACGGACTAAGACTGGGATGCCATTAAAGTTCATGTGCATATAAAGGCAGGTGTCCCAATACTTTTCACAATATAGTGTATATAAAGCTGTTCGTATAACCTACTCCTTTAGTATTTACTGTATATATTTTTTCCAGAGTTCTCTTAAAAATGTTACTGCAAGTTCATTTTCCTATGACAGAATTTTGTATTTGCACTTGAAAGTTGATGTTTCAGTTGTCTGTAGAAATTTGAGATGACCTTTTATTATAACATATTCATTATCTATTCAATGTACAAAGTTTTCCAGCTTCTTCTTATTTTACTATTATGCGGTACAGTCTTTGTAAAGACCGATCTTCTGAAAAGTTTTATTTATCTTGACATGCTTACATTTACAGCCACTAGCATTGTTTGATGGACTAAATTGCAATAAATCACTTCTTTGCATTTTTGTAGTTGGAGAATTAGAGATATGCTCTACAAACTCACGTTTAATGTGTCTTCGGTAGTGTTCCTCATCTGCAAATGTCAAACAATTCTTTCAAACCCCAGCAGAATGATCACAATATTTTCAAAAGGAGTGTATTACAGATTCGAAATTTCCCTAATAAAACACGCCGCTTTCATAAAAGTTCAGCTGCATTTCAATGAAAATGCTTTACTGGATGTGAATAAATTATAATTTACATGATTTATTCTTTACTGTTAGAGATTTATTGTATCAGACTTACTTCAAGTAGAAGATTTATGAAAGGTCCATACTAATAACGAACTACATGAATTACAAAACTTTATTTTGTTTATAGGTGGAAATGACTGAATTTCCAATATGTGCAGAATAGCCAGCTATGCAAGAAAAAATATACATTAACACTTTAATTTTCGGAAGATCCAGTCCTTTATATGGTTAAAAAAGGGAAAGTTTCCACAATGTGCACAATATGATAAAAAAAGTATAAAAAAAACTTTCCAAATGTCTGCATCAGACCAGCACCCTCTTCAGACTTCAAATGGTTAAAGCTTGCGGTTTTAGTTTGTGGGCTGTCTAGCAAGACATCATTAGTGCAAATGGTGAGCACAGTACATTACCCAGCCAGATGTAAACATCGATCGAATGTCCTTCTCCTGGCTGATGTAACAATGTCCGGGATCCTAAGCTCTCTCCTATGCGGGTCTGGAAGCTTCACAGACCCGATAAATGTGACTGCTGGAGACACAGGGTGGATCAGCCTATCAGAAAGGACGCTCTCCCTGGGTGAACATGCAAGCGTCCCACGTCTGAGACACTGTTTCAGTAAACCAGCTGTACTGCAGGGAGAAGTTTAGGCTCCCTCCAGTGGGCAAATTGCAGTATGCGCTTGTTGAAAAATCAACAGCGTTGCATGGCGATTAAAATAATCGGATATAAAAGTTCTTATGCATGAATAGGATCTTCCATCATAAAAGGAGGATATTAAGAGGGGTCCTAGACGACGCGTTTCGCCCTTACAAGAACTTTTTCACAGTCAATAGGACCTAGGTATAAAGTTTAATTAAATAGACTAAGATAGGGGGGGAATTTGAGGAAGGGGAGGAGAAAGGGGAGGTGTACCAAACCGAGAGATTTAACCCTTTGGACATCCAAAAAGACAAACAGACAAATAAATCACATATATATTGCAAGAGAATTATTTAAAAAAAATATATAGCAAGAGAATTCGTTTTTTAAAAAAAACATATTAGCATATCATAAATTACTAAAAGATAAACAGCAGTTTTTTTGTGTCTTAACTGGTCACTAGATCTCATTATAACAAATCTATATTGTTGCAACATAATATCCACAATAGGTTGTATGGGCACTTTATCCAGATGGTGCCCTCTAGTGGCAATTCATAAAAACTTTATTCTAAAAAATGTTATAGAATATAGAATAAAAAGCTATATATAAAATAGGAAGAGTTAGATAAGAACGTTAACTTCAATTTCCTCATTTAACCCCTTAGGTGCCAAGCTGTCGAACTTATGTATCCAGAAGACCTCCCTTCTGCAAAGAAGGGAGAATCTTTCATTGGTAGTCAGAGTTCCTTTTCGGAATGTGCTCAATTACAAAAACTTCAAGATATTTAAAATCCCTGTTGATCTGAGGGAGATAGCTCTCCTAGTGAGGGATCCAGTTGAGACGGAATAGACGTATTGTCTTCTGAGGATTTTGGTCTAGCTCCTTGTATTTTGTAGATTTCAAGGTCCCTAGAGAGGGGGCTAAAACTATTCCGAATTGGAATATTAAAAATCTCTGTAGGTCTGTTAGTGTTAATAGGCCTCATCCTGTCGACATCTAAATTAGTAGGAATGGAGGTTTCAAGAGGGAAGGGAGGGACAATGTCCGTTGTTCCAATGTCCATAGTGGATAAGTCTCTCTCTTCTCCAATTGTTCCAGGAGGGTATTGATTCCAAGTGAGCTGAGCTCCTATGGGAATAAGATTACTATTACTCTGTGGCAGTGAGGGTTCATCAACCCTTTGTGAGTATTGAATATGTTCATTATTAGGTATTCTGGATCTATATTTATTCTTTTTATTTTTATTTCTCGGTTTGCTTTGTGTATTCTGTGGGGGAATGCCCTGTGTTTCATTGTGTGGACGCTTCCATTCGAATACCTGACCATTACTATAGTCGAAAAGATCTCTTTCAAGCTTATTAGTTTTCTTTGAGATTAGCAAATCCTCATCTTTTTTAACGTTTCTATTAAGTACTTCCAACCATTTGGTGAACAAGCAAGAGGAACTATATTCATTTAAGAGTATTTCTTTTTCGCTGACCTGATGTTGTGAATATACCACTAGATTTGTTACTACATACAATGATTGTTACAAATCAGTTGCCAATATTATAAAGAAACATTTTAAAATACTTCACTTAGACCAAAGATTGGCTCCTATACTTCCAGCCATCCCGCAGGTTACTTTTCGGAGGGCCCGTACACTCAAAAATATCTTAGCCCCTAGTAAAATTCAGAAGAAACCATCAGGTTCTCCACTAGATATTAGAAGCTATTTTAATGACCGTAAGGGGATCTTTCAGTGCAAAAAACGGGCATGCTTGACATGCCAATTCATTTCCCATGGCACAGAGAAGATTCATCTATCTCCTGGAAAATCATTTGGTATCAAACATTTTGTGACATGTTCTACAGAATTTGTTATTTATGTCCTACGGTGTGCCTGTGGTCTTTTCTATGTTGGCAGAACTATCAGAGCTCTACGCGCCCGAATCGGCGATCATCGTCGCCTGATTAAAAAGGGCTGTACTGAACACAGCGTTCCTCGGCACTTTGATCGTTGTCACAACAGGGATTTTAAATATCTTGAAGTTTTTGTAATTGAGCACATTCCGAAAGGAACTCTGACTACCAATGAAAGATTCTCCCTTCTTTGCAGAAGGGAGGTCTTCTGGATACATAAGTTCGACAGCTTGGCACCTAAGGGGTTAAATGAGGAAATTGAAGTTAACGTTCTTATCTAACTCTTCCTATTTTATATATAGCTTTTTATTCTATATTCTATAACATTTTTTAGAATAAAGTTTTTATGAATTGCCACTAGAGGGCACCATCTGGATAGAGTGCCCATACAACCTATTGTGGATATTATGTTGCAACAATATAGATTTGTTATAATGAGATCTAGTGACCAGTTAAGACACAAAAAAACTGCTGTTTATCTTTTAGTAATTTATGATATGCTAATATGTTTTTTTTAAAAAACGAATTCTCTTGCTATATATTTTTTTAAAATAATTCTCTTGCAATATATATGTGATTTATTTGTCTGTTTGTCTTTTTGGATGTCCAAAGGGTTAAATCTCTCGGTTTGGTACACCTCCCCTTTCTCCTCCCCTTCCTCAAATTCCCCCCCCTATCTTAGTCTATTTAATTAAACTTTATACCTAGGTCCTATTGACTGTGACAAAGCTCTTGTAAGGGCGAAACGCATCGTCTAGGACCCCTCTTAATATCCCCCTTTTATGATGGAAGATCCTATTCATGCATAAGAACTTTTATATCCGATTATTTTAATCGCCATGCAACGCTGTTGATTTTTCAACAAGCGCATACTGCAATTTGCCCACTGGAGGGCGCCTAAACTTCTCCCTGCAGTACAGCTGGTTTACTGAAACAGTGTCTCAGACGTGGGACGCTTGCATGTTCACCCAGGGAGAGCGTCCTTTCTGATAGGCTGATCCACCCTGTGTCTCCAGCAGTCACATTTATCGGGTCTGTGAAGCTTCCAGACCCGCATAGGAGAGAGCTTAGGATCCCGGACATTGTTACATCAGCCAGGAGAAGGACATTCGATCGATGTTTACATCTGGCTGGGTAATGTACTGTGCTCACCATTTGCACTAATGATGTCTTGCTAGACAGCCCACAAACTAAAACCGCAAGCTTTAACCATTTGAAGTCTGAAGAGGGTGCTGGTCTGATGCAGACATTTGGAAAGTTTTTTTTATACTTTTTTTTATCATATTGTGCACATTGTGGAAACTTTCCCTTTTTTAACCATATAAAGGACTGGATCTTCCGAAAATTAAAGTGTTAATGTATGTTTTTTTCTTCACAAACATTAAGTGGATTTATAATTGGTGAACTTTCAGGAGCGCAGAGTTTTCCTTTTTGGTGTATTTGTGTATTTGTGGTACTTCAGGGTATCCGGATCTCTGCAGCACGGACTGTTCTCAGCCCATACGAGGGTTTCAAGTATTTCATGGGATATTAGTTATTTCCCATTGAGCGCCAGTGATTTTTTTGTATCAATATGCAAGAAAAAATGATGTCATTATTATTATTATTTTTTTTTTAATTATTACATTTTATTTTATTGAGATTCAGCATAATAATCAAATAAAGTACAAAACATATGTTTTCCATAGTATAGTATTGTATTTGTTAGCAGAGATTCTTATGGATTCTGTAGCATCACAACAAAGATTCAACGTGAACGTTGGCTTGTGGACCAGAATTGGTGGCCAGTGATGGAATTGAAAGAGTTAATTCAGTTCAGTATCAACAGGACTATTAAAGGGGTTGTAAAGCTTTGTGTTTTTTCACCTTAACCACTTAAGCCCCGGACCATTAGGCTGGCCAAAGACCAGGCCACTTTTTGTGATTCGGCTCTGTGTTGCTTTAACTGACAATTGCGCGCTCGTGCGACATGGCTCCCAAACAAAATTGACGTCCTTTTTTTCCCCACAAATAGAACTTGGTTTTTATTTTTTGCGCTATAAACAAAAATAGAGCGACAATTTTGAAAAAAAAAATCTATTAGGTGTATTCAGAAAGACCGAATATGCGCAGACGCAAATGTAAGTGTATTCTGGTAACCAGATAAGCTTAAATTAGGCTAAGATACGAGCGGCGTAAATGTCTTACACCGTCGTATCTTAAAGTGTAATTTTTAGGCTGGCCGCTAGGTGGCGCTTCCATTGCGTTCGGCGTAGAATATGTAAATGACTAGATACGCCGATTCACAAACGTACGCCCGGCCGACGCAGTACAGATACGCCGTTTACGTAAATACATTTTCAGGCGTAAGGTTATTCCATCAAATAGCTGGACTAGTAATGTCAAGTATGGCCGTCGCTCCCGCGTCGAAATTTGAAAATTTTACGTTGTTTGCATAAGTCGTCCGTAAATAGGGCTGGACGTAATTTCCGTCCACGTCGAAACCAATACGTCCGTGTGGCGTACTTTGCCGCAATGCACACTGGGATATGTACACGGACGCCGTTTGTAAAAAACGTCAATCACGTCAGGTCACAGTTAATATACATAAAACACGCCCCCCACATCCTCATTTGAATTAGGCGCGCTTACGCCGGCCCCATTTACGCTACGCCGCCGTAACTTAGCAGGCAAGTACTTTGTGAATACAGTACTTGCCTTGCAAACTTACGGCGGCGTAGTGTAAATACGATACGCTACGCCGCCACAACGATTCGCCAGCCTACCTGAATCCAGCTATATATTTTTAACTTTTGCTATAATAAATATCTCCAAAAAATATATAGTTTTTTTTCCCCTCAGTTTAGGCCGATACGTATTCTTCTACATATTTTTGGTAAAAAAAAAAAAAGTTATAGTGTCTACAAAATAGGGGATAGTTTTATGGCATTTTTATTATTATTATATTTTTTACTAGTAATGGCGGCGATCTGTGATTTTTATCTTGACTACGACTTTATGGCGGACACATCGGACACTTTTGACACCATTTTGGGACCATTGTCCTTTTTACAGCGATTAGTGCTATAAAATGCACTGATTTCTGTAAAAATTACACTGGCAGTGAAGGGGTTAACCTGTAGGGGGCACTGAAGGGGTTAAGTGTGACCTAGGGAGTGCTTCTAACTGTTAGGGGCTTGCCATGACACATCACTGATTGCTGTTCGCGATGACAGGGAACAGACGATCAGTGACATGCCACTGGGAAGAACGGGGAGATGTTGTGTTTACAATGACATCTCCTCGTTCTTCAGCTCTGTGACCCATTCGCAGGACACCGTTGGATATCGAGTCCGTGGGTCCCGTGGGTAAATTAAAAGAGACATATATACATGCTCATTTGCCCAGCCGTGCCATTCTGTCGATGTAAATCTGCGTGCGCCGGTCCTTCGGTTAATGCATCCTATGAAAAAACACCTTTACAGTTACCGCCCCCTGTTTTACTTACTTGAGCCCCGAATCTCCTTGGGCGCGATCCGGCATTGTTTTCCCCAGCTCTTGTCTGCTCTTCATTGGATGATTGATAGTAGTGCAGCCATTGGCTCCTGCTGCTGTCAATCAAATTAATGACGCAGCGTGCTGGGAGGCAGGGCCGAGGCATACACTTGGGGGCTATGGACGCCGAGTGTATCACACGGAAACGCGCCCGCAAGGTAACCCCCTTGGGAGAGAGCTTCCCAGAGGGGAATAGCTCTTGTGGGGAGGAGCCGCGAGAGCCGCCGTGGGACCACAGAAGAGGACGTTCGGGGCCACTCTGTGCAAAACGAACTGCACAGTGGAGGTAAGTATTACATGTTTTTTTTTTTTTTTAAATAAAAAACAAAACTTTAGTATCCATTTAAGTCAGATTTTTTTTTTTATATTTCTAAATCTGAAAACCACGATGTGTAAGTCCATCCACCATCAACTTTTTAAAAAGATTTTTAGTAGGTTAGCCCCTCACTCAATGTATGTGTTTTAACTAGTTGCCGACCAGCCGCCGTCATTCTACGGCGGCAGGTCGGCTCTCCTGGGCGAGAGCCCGTAGCTATACGTCGGCTCTTTTAGTGGCCACTCGTCCGTGACTCCCGTGCGGGTGCCCGGCAGGCGCGATCGCCGCCGGGCAACCGCAATAGCTCGGTACAGAGCGGGGAACGGGAGCTGTGTGTGTAAACACACAACTCCCGGTCCTGTCAGGGGGGGGAAACGCTGATCATCTGTTCATACAATGTATGAACAGAAGATTGTTTCCCCTAGTGAAGCCACCCCCCCCCCACAGTAAGAACACACCCAGGGAACATACTTAACCCCTTCCCCGCCCCCTAGTGTTAACCCCTTCACTGCCAGTGGCATTTTTATAGTAATCCAATGCATTTTTATAGCACTGATCGCTATAAAAATGCCAATGGTCCCAAAAATGTGTCAAAAGTGTCCGAAGTGTCCGCCATAATGTCGCAGTACCGAAAAAAAAACGCTGATCGCCGCCATTACTAGTAAAAAAAATATATTAATAAAAATGACATAAAAATACCCCCTATTTTGTAAACGCTATAAGTTTTGCGCAAACCAATCAATAAACGCTTATTGCGATTTTTTTAACGAAAAATATGTAGAAGAATACGTATTGTCCTAAACTGAGGAAAAAAACTTTTTTTTATATATTTTTGGGGGATGTTTATTACAGCAAAAAGTAAAAAATATAATTTTTTTTCAAAATTGACGCTCTATTTTTGTTAATAGCGCAAAAAATAAAAACCGCAGAGGTGATCAAATACCACCAAAAAAAAGCTCTATTTGTGGGAAAAAGGGAAGCCAATTTTGTTTGGGAGCCACGTCGCACGACCGCGCAATTGTCAGTTAAAGCGACGCAGTCCCGAATCGCAAAAAGTGCTCTGGTCTTTGGGCAGCAATATGGTCCGGGGGTTAAGTGGTTAACCTCTCACCACCTATTCTTTGCCTATATGTATTTTAATCCCTCAGCTGGCAGTACCCATCACCAAGTATAATTAACTTCTGTGCCCAGTGCATGTGCAATTTACCACCCTGTCTTCAGCATAATTGGGATAAACCCTCACATTCACTACACCAAATATTAGTCTCATCTCCACTGATTCTGATCCAGAGGTAAGCATTGGGCTGTTACTGATCAAAATTTTTCTGTTCGATTAATCTTTTTTTTTTTTATCGATTAATCGACTAATTTCGATTAATTATAACGCACATACAGATTCAACTACTTTTAGCTGATCTCCTTGCAGGCTGATTCCCAGTGCAGCTACCAACCACTGGAAAAATGGATAGCAGGATATAAAAAACACACAAAGGCAGCACTCGATGGGAATAGCATTAAAACTTTTATAGTCTTCAAGTAGGTAACCAAATAAATATTGCACTGGAGATAAAATCAATGTAGCTACATAAACTGTAAAAATGGTGCGAGTAATACCAAACGGTAATAAAAGCAGTCATAAAAACATGTAGCTAAGTATGATACTGGTATAAAAATGTGTACAACGATACCACTGCTGAATCCAGATGAGGAGAGGTTAACATCAGTCCGTCGGCATGTAGATGTCCCATGAAGGGAACTATCACGACTCCCAGTGGATGGTTGTAGAATCCCAGGTTGATAGAGGGAAGTGATAGAATGAGGTGTAACAGCTCTTGCGTATGGCAGATAGTAAGGTCCCGCCGGCATGCAGATATGAAGGCACAGCAAAGGAGCCCTTCAGATGGACACGGCAAGCCCCGCCGGTGTCCGTGACGTTACTGGATCTCTGACGGAACTCCCTAAAGGCCCGGAAGCCGGCGGAGAGGTGAGTACCAATCAAAAGAATTTTAATCGATCAAAAAGATTTTGATTGGTCAAAAAAATTAAAGATTAATCGATTAATTAAAAGTTAATTTGCACAGCCCTAAAATTAAGATTATTTTTTTCACACAAATAGAGCTTTTTTTGGTGGCATTTAATTTAAAAACTGTTAAAAATGTAACTGCCATTTAAAAACAGTTTTTTTAATTTAATTTTTATTTTGTGCTATATACTGTAAATTAAACAAATACAGAAAAATTAAAAAAAAAAAAGTTTTTCTAAGTTTCTGTTATAAAATTTAGCAAACAAAGAATCTTTCTTCAAAAATTTAGACCAAAATGTAGTCTGTTACATTTCTTTGGTAAAAAATAACCCAAATCAGCATACATTATTTATGAATATGAAAAAGTGTAGCGCTTATATTTGTGAAAAAGTCAGTTAACAACACATATCAAATGTTGCAAACATACATATATATGAAATCTTAATTTCAGTGACAACAAGTGACTGAGTGCGATCCGTGAAAAAATAAAAATAAAAATAAATCAGAACGAAGCAGTCCTCTATTGTGACCACACACAAATAACAGTCCAAAAGTGTTGAAAAAACTACAAGGTTGAAAGGAAGATTCCCACATGGATGTGACCCTCTCTGTGAAAGGATAGAGACACCACCGCCGATGTAAGGAAGAGGCTTACCAGATGGTGTTGACTTGGTGAGGTTTATACCACCCAAGTCAAACAGGCTTATATAATCAGTCAGCAAGATGTATCCAGCTGGTCCCGAATCCACATATCAGTCGGCACTGCAAATTCCAGTAAACACCAGAAAGTGTAAATACATGTAGTCTTGTTGAAGCCAGAGATATGGTAACCACATAACATGCGTAATGGGAAAAAAACTCACATAGTGTGATACCGTACAAGGTAGTATTTATTAAAAAGATTAAAAAATGAACATTCATATTTGGAAGAACATCATAGGCATATCACAAAGTGCAAGAGCGATGTGTGTGAATGGATTCACCCGCCGCGTTTCAACTAAACAGTCATCATCTGGTTGGACACCCCAGATGATGACTGTTTAGTTGAAACGCATCGAATGGACCCATTCACACAGCTGGATACACCTTGCTGACAGATTATATAAGCCTGTTTTGACTTTGATGGTATGAACCTCACCAAGTCAACACCATCTGATAAGCCTCTTCCTTACATCAGCGGTGGTGTCTCTATCCTCTCACAGAGAGGGTCACATCCATGTGGGACTCTTCATTTCAATCTTGCAGTTTTTTTCTACACTTTTGGACTGTTATTTGTGTGGGGTCACACTAGAGCACTGCTTTGTTCTGATTTTTTTTTGTTCACGGATCACACTCACTTGGTGTCACTGAAATTAAGATTTCATATATATGTATGTTTGCAACATTTTATATATGTTGTTAACTGACTTTTTCACAAAAATAAGCACTTTTTCATATTCACCAGTTTTTGCTTTGTCTCAGCTGTGTTGGCAGCTAATTTTTGTGTTCACTTATTGCACAGCGCAGTATATGCCATATATAATTTTTAGCATACATTATTTAGTCTGTGTGAAAGTTATAAAGTTCTACAAACTATGATACACATATACAGTATTTGAAAATTGATCAGTCCTAATTAATTGCTGGGCAAGCCTCCATGAGGGATCTACCGGGTGTCAGGGAGTGACACACAGCCAGGAAAGCTGGGGAGGCATGCCGGAGAAGATTGGGGGGATGCAATCTGAGATGGATGTAGAGCCAGTGAGGACTGTGGTGCCATGGGCAGTGGAGACAGGCAGCTGCAGCCAGGAGGGCTGGCAGGGGCTGAAGAGAGCTGTCTGGGATCAGTAGTTCACCTAGGACAGCTAGCACCAGAACTTTCCATTCTTTTTGCTACACCAAAGGGGCTCGCGGTCCCTGCCTGCAAAGGGCAGTTGATAGGGCCTGGATGAAGCCAGTGTCGGGCCTAACCATGTGCTAGCTGTGCCTGAAGAGTTGTGCTGGAGAAAGAGGAGAGTTTATTATTTGTCCCAAGCTATGCAATCTTTCTGGGCATCCCATCCATTCCTTGACCCCATCCAAGTTATAATCCCTCAATAAAAACAAAAAACAAAGCCAACCGTCTGTTCATTGTCTTGGAGTGTCTGGGAAGTGAATGCCGGACTGGGCAGGGTGACAGACGGGCCACATCACTCATCAGCCCTTTCGGGGGATACTGCTACCCAAGATATCAGTCCCATTTCTTGTCCTTGTTTGGTTCTGTTACTGCTGCTGAAGAACACAAAAAGACAAGTAGCTTCTGTTATTGTAGATGTTGCTCCAGATGTCAGCATCAGCATGTGTCTTGGTATACAGATAGAAGTTCAGGTAAAATACCACCTTCTTGACAATGTAAGGTTCTAGAGCAGGAATGTCAAACTCCATTTCATCGTGGGCCACATTAGCATTATGATTGCCCTCAAAAGGGCCGGTTGTATCTGTACTGTAAGATTAAATGTCCAACGCATCCCCTCCCCTTACATTAGATGTCAAGAGCCACCCCACCATCAGAAGTTGAGTCCCCGACTCTCACTTACATCACAGTGCACCCCCCTTTCCTTATGCTGCTGCTGGGAAGAAGCTGGATGCATTGCTTGAAAGCAGAAAGTAAGGGTCTGGAGTAGGACCAGAGGAGGGCTGGAGCTCTCCTGCAGCTGCAGGAGAGGTGCGAGGGTCACATGAAATGGCCTGGAGAGCCTGATTTGACGGCGTGACTTGTGTTTGACACCTGTGGCCTAGAGCAAGGACAGCCTTGTCAAAGAATAATGGCTAACTGACATCAAACATCTGGGCTTGGAACATACGTTTCTGAAAGGAACTTGTATAACTGGCACAGTACTTACTGTACCAGGAACCTTTTGCCAGATACAATTTTAGTTTAAAAACAGTAGGAATACTAGGCAATAAATAAAAACTGGGCAGGAAATAAATTTGTCTTTGGCTGTTGTAGAGGACAAAAAGAATGACAAGTAGTCAATTGCTAGAAGGAGAGGCAAGGCTGGCCATGAATAGCAAATGAGCTTTTGTGTTCCAATATATTTTTGTTCTTTCCCTTCCTTCTTAAAATCTCCTATGAACTAATCCTATCTATTGGTACACCATTATTACTAGAGTCAGAAGCATAATAATGTATGTAGTATTACTAGATAAAAATAACATAAGCTGCAGCATCAAGTGGGCCTTGCTTCCCCTTCCCTTTCCAATGAATTTGCCAGAATTCATTGGACCCACCACCACATATATAATCTTTCACTTTCAGTGCTTTCTTCCTCCTTACTGCATTCTTCTTCTAAATAAAACTCCTTATCATATTGCAAACATTGTGAGTTTTATACTTTTCAAAATATTTCTGCATTTACTACTTTTGCACCCTTTTTATATAATGTTCTTCTATAAAAAAAGATGCATACATGTGTGGGACTGCCAAAGTGGTGAAATTTGTTAAATATACTGTATAGTCCAAAAACGGGTTCATTTGAATCTAACTGCTTCTCTCACCATTGCTTTCTTAATTATGATGTATGACTGCCTGCCATTACATCTTTAAAATGATGCTTATTAATTGGAATTGTATGCTGCATCTTGACACTTAATATCCACATGTTAACAATTAAAATTGAAACATTTGAAAAATTACATGGTGGCCCTATGATGGCCAGACCAGTGTACAGCTCCACTTATCACAGGTGAAAGAACTGTAGAACCATGTACCTTTTATGACCTTTCCAATTTAATAAGACAAAATGACAAACGACTTTCCTTCCCAAACCTTGCTCTATGCGACAGACTGATTTGTGATCTCTAACATGATTAATACATACACTGTCTCTGGTTGCAAAGAGATATGTAGGGAGATGAGAATGGTAAAAGAGAAACAATGGAAGGGAATTAGTTAGAAAATGGATCATGGGTAGATTTAAAACTGTGCTGTGAGCAAGAGTGGGATGAGTTTGGTATGATGACATTCTATAAGAAGTAGAATTTCAAAAATGTGCAGTACTGCTGGATGATTAAAGAGCCATTACAACAAAGAATACATTGTTTTGTAAAAAAGGCACTAGACTATAAAATGCTGTTTTACAGTATCTGAGAAATGAACCTGTGATTAAAAATCATGAACATTAAAACAATGATATGCTTTAAATGGGCATTGTTTACCTTATGAATTATGCGCTGCTTGTATCTGCTGGATTTATCATTTATGTTGATTGATTTACTAATTTCTATTTAATTGTAACATAAAAGTAAAAAATGATACAAATCACTTTAACAATTTGTCAACTAAAAGCAAAAATAGCAAAAATGAAAATAAAATTGACACATAGTCATTATAGTTTTGCTTTCAGACAATTGATTAGATCCACCCAGCATAGAGTGGTACTTCAAAATTAAGCCAACATTTCTTAGGTGAGGCGATAAGGGGGGTTTAACACTCCCTAGAATGTTGGGGCTGTAGGCTTTGTTAGCACTGGGCACCCAGGGAAAATGCCTACATCTCCTACCTGTTGCCACCTGTGAGATTTTTACAAAGCAGGAGGTAAAAGGTGGTCTGGCTTCTGCAATTAAAGAGACAGTTGGGAGTAAGCTGTGGGGGTGGGAGAAGTGCACAGGTGAGCTGCGAAAGTGAGGAAAGCTGTGGATGTTGCTGCAAAGGTGAGCTGGATTGGGGGAGGAGACACAAATGCTAAACTGTGGACCAGAGTGCAGAAGTAAGCATTGGATGGGGTGTGGGGGTGCAGAGGTGAGCTGGATTGGGGGAGGGGACAAAAATGCTGAACTGTGGACCAGAGTGCAGAAGTAAGCATTGGATTGGGGAGGGGGTGCAGAGGTGAGCTGGATTGGTGGAGGGGACAAAAATACTGAACTATGGACCAGAGTGCAGAAGTAAGCATTGGATGGGGTGTGGGGGTGCAGAGGTGAGCTGGGAATGGAAAATAGAATGCATTAAGAGAGAAATCTTTCTGCCTTTACAACACCTTTAGACCTGATTCACACCTATGCAGGTTTGTATATTGCAGGTGCATTTTGCAATTTTTATACACGCTTTTGATCCATTGAAGTCTATGGAACCAAAAACCAGAAAAAAGCCCCTGGCCCTTTCCATAACATGCACAGATTGTGATACATATGTGATACGGATGTGCAGAATGTATGTGTAAAGAATGATTGACACTCAATTGTCATAATTCTAGTAGGATACTCAGTGGAGAAGGTGACTATAGTTCAAACTACAAGGTCAGGAATATGGTTAAAACCAGTCTGAACTGACAAGATACTGCTGAAATTAATTCCTGGGAAATAGAGACTGTAGGATATGTAGCCACACAGGCTACTGATAAGGACTCAAAGTCCACTTTCATACCAAAACCAGGCAAGACCAGTTCTATGACTCTAAGGCCTCGTACACACGGACGGACTGTCACTTTGACGCATGCGAAGGCTTTCGACCATGCGGACATGTCCGGTAAGTCGTACAGACGACCGAGCATGCTAAGAAACATTTGTCCGCTGGAAACCTGCTCGATCAGCCGGAAAATTGTCCGGTCGGACGTACAGACGACCGAACATGTCCACTGAAACTGGTCTGCGGACCGGTTTCAGCAGACATGTTCGGTCGTGTGTAGGAGGCCTAAGACAAACAACTGTGCATGACGGCATGAGTAGATCATGCGTTGGATGTAGCTAAAGTGCAGGGCTATGCATGATGGTGCTGCACATGACAGAAGATAACAAGATTTTTGGGGGATTTCAGGACTTACTGACGACACGGCAGACGTGTCTGATGCAGTGATTTCCCGGATTCGCCCTTGCTGATTGCTGAAGTCCCACAATCGTTGGGCAACGGGTGATGCTACAATATCTGGTGATGTTTTGATGCTTTATTCTTGCTATAATACGATGTAAATATGATTTGCAATTCTGGCAATTCCTATGTTATTATACTAACAGAACTTATTTAATAAATCATGTTTTGCTTTAACACTTATTAAGCCTAATCAGTGTATTAGTGACAGATTGTAGTAGTGTTAATAACACTCTGTTTTGAGGCAAAACACAGATATGAACTACATCAATAGGAAACTGTGTTAAATGGACTGTAGTGTGTTTCTGCAAAACTGAAAACGCACAAAAAAATGAACAAATGTGAACCAGGCCTTAAACTTGTTCAATTAAAGTGATACTAAAGTCTTGTTTTTTCTTTTTCTTTTTTACCACTTCAGCCCCGGATCATATTGCTGGTCAATGACTGGGCCACTTTTTGCGATTTGGCACTGCGTCGCTTTAACTGACAATTGCGCGGTCGTGCGACGTGGCTCCCAAACAAAATTGGCGTCCCTTTTTTCCCACAAATAGAGCTTTCTTTTGGTGGTATTTGATCACCTCTGCGTTTTTTATTTTTTGCGCTATAAACAAAAATACAGCGACAATTTAAAAAAAAAATGAATATTTTTTACTTTTTGCTGTAATAAATATCCCCAAAAATATATAAAAAAATGTTTTTTTTTCCTCAGTTTAGGCCGATACGTATTCTTCTACATATTTTTTGTTAAAAAAAATGCAATTAGCGTTTATTGATTGGTTTGCACAAAAGTTATAGCGTCTACAAAATAGTGCATAGTTTTATGGCATTTTTATTAATATTTTTTTTTTACTAGTAATGGCGGCGATCAGCGATTTTTATCTGTACTGCGACCTTATGGCGGACAATTCAGGCACTTTTGACACATTTTTGGGACCATTGCCATTTTTATAGCGATCGGTGCTATAAAAATGCATTTATTACTATAAAAATGCCACTGGCAGGGAAGGGGTTAACACTAGGGGGCGAGGAAGGGGTTAATTATGTTCCCTGTGTGTGTTCTAACTGAAGGGGGGTGGGACTGACTTGGGGAAATGACTGATCGCTGTTCATACATTGTATGAACAGACGATCAGGCATTTCTCCCCCTGACAGGAGCGGGAGCTGTGTGTTTACACACACAGCTCCCGATTCTTGCTCTGTAACGAGCGATCGCGGGTGCCCGGCGGTGATCGCGCCCGCCGGGCATGCGTGTCGGGACCAGGGGCGAGCGGGGTTCGCGAGATGATGTATAGCTACGTGATCTCCTGCAGCCGAGCCGACCTGCTGCCGTATAACTGCGGCGGCTGGTCGGCAAGCAGTTAAATAACAAACATGTTTTACTTACCACGGTTTTTCACAGAAGAGCCCAGATCCTTCTCTTCTCAAGTCCCTCTTCTGTGCTCCCGGCCCCTCCTTCTGGCACCTGAGCTGAGCCGAAGCTCCCTGTGTCCTTTCAGATACAGAGTCATAACCCTGCACGGCCCCTCTCTCTCTTCATTGGCTCACTGACTTTGAATGTGGCAGTGGGAGTGGGAGCCAATGGCGCTTTGCTACTGTCTCAGCCAATGAGGAGGGAGAGTCCCGGACAGTCAAGTCTCTCATGCAACATTGCTGGATTGAGAGGCGGCTTAGGTAAGTATTAGGTGGGCTGAGGGGGAGCTGCACACAGAAGGCTATTTCTCTTATGGCATAGAATGCATTAAGATAAAAAAAAAACTGGACAACGTCATATTTTGACGAAACTTCCCGGAAGGAGGGACTGTAATGAACACTGGAGAAACGGGAGTGAATCACAACTGCGGATACAAGGACCTCAATGCGCTTCTGTATGCGACAACTCAGTATTAGCCCCGGGCGTCAATCACAGGAGTTTGGGGGGTCTCTACATCATCTTCCTGTCACATATAGAAGGGCATTGATTTACTAAGGATGGAAGCATTACAACCTGCGACCAGACCTTAGCGATTAAAATATATATTTTAGCTTCAAGGACTATATTCCAATACACCTCTACATGCGTGTGAATACAGTAAGGAACTTCAGGCGTCGCTCCTAGCAACAGGAGTTTGGAGGTTCTCTACATGATATCACCTGCAGCATACTGGGATGTATTAGGTTACTAAGGGAGATGCCACGAAATAGCATCAAGCCTTAGTCAAGAAAATTTTTAAGGAGAACAAGTTTGAACTATTAGGCCAAGGCCTATAAGACATTTGTACTTATGCCAAGCTCGTATTATTTGAGAGTTGTAGTAACAACTGGGTACTGGTATACTGCATGTACTATAGTAACGTAAGAGTACCTGTGTATACGTAGTAAAGTCGTTTAGGTAATTACAGTAGCATACTTGAAGTAATTCCTATTGAGACATTAGTATTGCTTGAGAGAGGCAGGATAGCTCATTATTAGTTGCATGAGAGAGGCAGTATAGCTCAGGTATGTAGTATGCATAGATAAAGTATTTATAGCTGCATATATTAGATAGACATAACATTGGTATGTTGTCGGTTGCTGAGCCTTTAAGTTAGTATTTAGCAAGCAGGATTTAGCATAGTAACATCTCCCATATAACATGTTGATAAGCAGACTGCATATGTAATAGCAGTTGAAACACTCATAGTAGATCTTCTATATGACTATAAATGTAGCAAGGGTTACTTATCCGTTTGTAGCTTCTAAGGATAGAAGAGAAGTTCTCATGAAAGAGGATGGTTGCCAAATGTCCTGTAGTTGGGTTGCAGAGAGCTGTATTGCAGAGAAGAGATCAGCAGCAAAGGAGTAGTGGTTTCCAGTAGGGTTGTCCCGATACCACTTTTTTGAGACCGAGTACAAGTACCGATAGTTTTTTTCAAGTACTCGCCGATACCGATTACCAATACTTATTTTTTAATATCATGTGACAGTATTTTTTTTTTTTTACAGTGATTTTTTTTGTGTTTTTTAGGGGGGGGGTGGATTGTCAGTGTGTGTGTTTTTTTTATTTACAATTTTTTTTTTTTTTTTTTTTTATATTTATTGCAATTTTTTTTTTTAAATCAGCCCTGTTGGGGGTCTTTGGAGAGATATCAGGGGTCTTAACAGACCTCTGACATCTCCCCTTTAAGACAGAGAAAGGGACTAAGGACACAGATTCCCCAGTCCCTTTCTCTGCAGCCTCAGCTGAAATGAATGGAGGGAAGCTCCTCTCCTTCATAAACTGAAGCATCGTTAACACAGGTTACGATTCTCAGTTATATGAATGGACAGAGTCAGTGATCACTGACTCTGTTCATTCTGAAAAGGTAGGAGCCGGGTTTAGCGGCTCCTACCTCCGCTCTCCATCCTGACAGATTTGAGGGGGGAGAGAGAACAGCACGGAACGGGGGGGGAGAGAGGACAGCACGGAACACGGGGGGAAAGAGAGGACAGCACTGAACACGGGGGGGAAAGAGAGCACAGCACGGAACACGGGGGGAAAGAGAGCACAGCACGGGGGAAAGAGAGGACAGCACGGAACATGGGGGAAAGAGAGGACAGCACGGAACATGGGGGAAAGAGAGGACAGCACGGAACACAGGGGGAAAGAGAGCACAGCATGAGGGAAAGAGAGCACAGCACGGAACACAGGGGGGAAAGAGAGCACAGCACGGAACACAGGGGGGAAAGAGAGCACAGCACGGAACACGGGGGAAAGAGCACAGCACGGAACACGGGGGAAAGAGCATAGCACGGAACACGGGGGAAAGAGCACAGCACGGAACACGGGGGAAAGAGCACAGCACGGAACACGGGGGAAAGAGCACAGCACGGGGGAAAAAGAGCACAGCACGGGGGAAAGACAGCACAGCATGGGGGAAAGACAGCACAGCACAGGGGAAAGACAGCACAGCACGGGGAAAGACAGCACAGCACGGGGGTGTCAGGTCACCCGTAGCCAGGACACAAGTGCACCCCGTAGGGGTCAGGGATGCACCACAGGGTGGTGAATCCTATGGCCGACTGCTGCTAGCAGAGACGAAGCGTGAACCTAAGATCACCCAGGGCGCGGAGTCTAAGACCCAGTTTTGTATTCACCAGAGCCCTTAGTGGTAGGGATGGTCTTGGCCGCAACTGGGTCCAGGTCGCATCCCCGAGATTCCTCAAGTCACACTCCGCAGGGAGAAGGGGGAAGCAGCCAGTAGGACAAGCAGTGGTGATGGACAGGCCGAGGTCAGGGCAACAGGCAGACAAGGATAACCGTGGAACATGCAAATAGTCAGGGGCACAGGCAGACAAGGAAGTCGGGGACAAGCCAAAACGGTACACGGAAGATGATCGTAGCACTCTGCAAACAGGAACTAGCGATTACACTGCAGACAGGAACTAAGCATAGGAACACTGTTGAACAGCACTGCAGACCTGTAGAGCAACGGTTAATATAGGCTTCCTGGGATGGACTAGGGTGGAGCCATACAGGAAGAGGAAGTGATAAAAAGGGGAACCAGAGCAGGATCTGCCTCTAATGAACACATGGAGATCAGGTAGGCAGACAGGCTTGATGCATATTCATGACAGTACCCTCCCTCTTAAGGCCCCTCCCCCTCCCCAGCCTGGAGCCAGGGCTAAAGGGGAATCCCAGAAGAAACCTCTTCGACAAATGGGGCGCAAAGATCTCAGATGCAGAAATCCAAGACGCCTCCTCAGGACCAAATCCTCTCCAAAGCACAAGGTACTGAAGAACGCCTCTGCGGAGACGAGAATCCAGAACTTGAGTATCCTCATTGACCAGAACCGAAGTAGGGACAGGAGGAGAGGATTTATTGAGGACCAAAGGCCTTTTAGGAATAAGTAAGGGCATGAGAGGGTCAACAGGAATCCGAGGAGGATCAAGCAGACCCTTAAAGATGAACTGGGGATTAAGCACAAGACCATCAGACTGGGCAGAGATCAGAGGAACCCTGAAGTCAGGTTGGTTAGAAGGTGACAGGGCACAGGAGTCAAGCTGGATAGCAGGGAAATCAGCAGAATGCAGAGAGCCCTGAAAACAAGGTAGAAAACCCCATTTAGCCGAATGAGGCAATCTATCCAAAGGATGGATTGAGCCCCTTAGACAGGTTGCAGGAGGGCCTGAACAAGAAAAGGTAGGAGGCTCACTGGGCATGGGCTGACCTGGCATAGCTGATGCAGAGGCCGATTGAATAGCATATTCAGGTGTAGCGATTACCCGAATCGCATCACAAGGCGTAGTGACTGCAGAACTCGCAGACAAGTTAGCCTGGCTGTGCGTTTTAGGGACAGTCAACGGTAAACTGGAGTGAATGATCGGCTCAGGTTCACAGACGGGCTCCTCATCCAGAGTGCTACATTGGCTAGAAAGTGCATCAGCCTGACTATTGCAGGACACATTCCGGACATCACTACATGTGGTGGGACGAGCAAAAGATTCTGGAATGGTGGCAACAGGAAGTTTCTCTTTTGGGGCAACCTTGGGTAGGCAAGACGTGGAACAGGAGGGACCCCAAGCCAGGATCTGTCCGGCAGTCCAGTCAATGTGAGGAGAATGGAGTCTTAACCAAGGAAGACCCAAAACGATAGGAGCTGAGGTCTTAGGTAGAACAAGGAAGGATATCCACTCCTGGTGAAGTGTGCCTACTGACATCTTAACAGGGACCGTCTGGAAGCGAATAGGACCCCCCGGGAGAACAGTGCCATCAATCGCCGAGACCACCAATGGTGTGGTGAGGGGCAAAAGGGTAAGTCTCATGGACGATGCGATTTCCCAGCCTATGAAATTGCCAGCGGCTCCGGAATCCAGATATGCCGAGACCGAATGAGAAGAAGCACCAAAATGAAGGGACACAGGAAGAAAAAGACGAGAAGGTGAAGGAGAAATTTCTGGATCCAATACTCCACCTTCCAGATGTATTGAACCCGAGCGTTTCTCGGGGCGAAGAGGGCAAGTGTCACGAAAATGACTTTTGCCCCCACAGTATAGACACAGGCCTAGAGTTCTGCGCCTGGCACGTTCCTCAGGGGATAGCCTGGTCCGACCCAGCTGCATGCGTTCCTCAGTTGGCAAGGGATGCTCCACGGGTCGAAGAGAGGGGAGCTCAGGCTGACTAAGGGCCAAGGAATGTTGGCGTCGCTTTTCTAGGGTCCTTTCCTGAAAGCGAATATCGATCTGATTACACAAGGAGATCACTCCGTCCAGATCAGTGGGGATGGTTCTTCCTGCTAGTTCATCCTTCACTCTATCAGATAGGCCATGCAAAAAGGTTGCGACTAAGGCCTCATTGTTCCAGCTCAGTTCAGCTGAGTGGATACGGAACTGCAGAGAATATTGTCCCACTGAACAGGATTCTTGGCGGAGACGTAAAAGGGCGCTGGCTGCTGAAGAGACACGAGCCGGTTCTTCAAAGATATTCCGAAAAAGTTTCAAGAAAACAGGCAGGCTAGAAACCACTGGATCATTCAATTCCCACAGAGGGGCAGCCCAGGCTAAGGCCTCCCCGGAGAGGAGAGAAATGATATAGGCTATCTTGGCCCGATCAGACAAGAAGTACTGGGGCAGGAGCTCAAAATGAATAGTGCATTGGCTAAGGAATCCCCTGCAGGCTTTGGAGTCTCCAGAAAAACGGATTGGAGGTGATAACTTCAGTGAATGCGACTCTGCGACTGGTGCAACAGGTGCAGCTGCTGGTTGTACTTGGGGTTGCGGATTCGGGGTTCCCAGCAAGGTCTGAAGCTGATCAAAGCGGGAAGCCAGATCCTGAAGGAAACGCATCACCTGATCCTGATTAGCTTCATGCGTCTCGAGTCTGCGAACAATGCACTGTAATGGATCATCTGCGGGGAGCGGCATGTCGGCCGGATTCATGGCTGTTCAAACTGTCAGGTCACCCGTAGCCAGGACACAAGTGCACCCCGTAGGGGTCAGGGATGCACCACAGGGTGGTGAATCCTATGGCCGACTGCTGCTAGCAGAGACGAAGCGTGAACCTAAGATCACCCAGGGCGCGGAGTCTAAGACCCAGTTTTGTATTCACCAGAGCCCTTAGTGGTAGGGATGGTCTTGGCCGCAACTGGGTCCAGGTCGCATCCCCGAGATTCCTCAAGTCACACTCCGCAGGGAGAAGGGGGAAGCAGCCAGTAGGACAAGCAGTGGTGATGGACAGGCCGAGGTCAGGGCAACAGGCAGACAAGGATAACCGTGGAACATGCAAATAGTCAGGGGCACAGGCAGACAAGGAAGTCGGGGACAAGCCAAAACGGTACACGGAAGATGATCGTAGCACTCTGCAAACAGGAACTAGCGATTACACTGCAGACAGGAACTAAGCATAGGAACACTGTTGAACAGCACTGCAGACCTGTAGAGCAACGGTTAATATAGGCTTCCTGGGATGGACTAGGGTGGAGCCATACAGGAAGAGGAAGTGATAAAAAGGGGAACCAGAGCAGGATCTGCCTCTAATGAACACATGGAGATCAGGTAGGCAGACAGGCTTGATGCATATTCATGACAGGGGGAAAGACAGCACGGGGGGAGAAGACTTGCAACTCCCCTGCCTGCCCAGGTATCGGCGGAGTACAAATACTCGGGGGAAATGCTTGGTATCAGTACCGATACCGATACTAGATACATCCCTAGTTTACAGGAACGATGTTGCTCACTCTAGCACTGCTCCACGACTGACAAACGGTTGGCAATAATAGAACATAGTTGTCTGCCTTGTGAATGGCTTTAAAGCAAGCAGACAGCTGTACTGCATAGCAGTAATTCCAAACACAGCGCCGAGTGAGGTGCACTTCCGCGTTCCACACTGGAACGCATCACGGCGCTAGGCGATGACGTCATTGCGCATGCGCCATATGCGTTCCAGCATGGAACGCATTACGGCGCTGAAGGCGCCCAGCATAGGAGATAACAGGCGAGCAGAGCACCTGTTAACATGGAACAAGCAGCGCCTGTTACAGTACCCCCCCTCTTAAGAGATACCCTCTGGGGATCTCAAGAGGAGGTCCATCAAGGCAAAGGGTTTTCAGCAGCAAAATTTTTTTATATAATCATTGTAAAAAAAGTTTTGCAAACCCCAAAAAAAGTTTCTCGCCCTTTTGGAAAAACAAACAAGGGTCAAGAAAGGCACAATAGTCTGTTTAAAGACAGCACTTCTGGAGCATGGCGTAAGGGAATAAGCTCTGATTCTTGCAAATAGTCATCCGACGTAATCCTGATGTTGCAAAAAGTTCAACTGAGCAATAAGGTATGTCCAAGAGACACACCAATACGCACATGTCCAGTGCGTATCCACTTCTTTATTGAACTGTGAATGCATTTACTCACTGGAGTGATCCTACCCACCTTCACCATTTTTGAGACTCTCACGTGGACTTTATTTGTATACATTTTTGTACATTTATTGTTTGTGTTCATTTAACCTTGATCACAATTCATCAGCGCTGCACTTTTGTTTCACCATTTCTTTGTACTTTGTGTCTTGGCGGCTTTTTCACTTAATTGTTTTTGGTTTAGCACAGTTTTTTCCACTTTTTTTCATTGTTATGTATAGCCTATTTATCACGGGTTCTATATGTTTTAAGGTATTTGTTTCCTATTTTTAGTCTTGGAGCACAACTCTATTCATATATATATATATATATATATATATATATATATATATATATATATATATATATATATATATATATATATATATACTGTCTCTGTGCATATCTCACAGCAGAGTTTGCATCTATTTAGGTATTATTAGTATAAAGAGCAGTTTATTTTTCCCTTTTTTTAAGATACAAAAAAACATCTGCCTTTACAACCACTTTAAGCGTTTGACAAATAAACCTGGAAGCTGATTGCTTTTTTTTTTTTTGCAGAGCTGCACTAGCATTTGTACTTTCCAGTTTTAGTAAATCAACCCCAGTGTATACAGACCGCCAAAGAGAGATGAAACAATCAAGGAGGTCAAGGGGAATCACAATTACAGCTTTAATAAAGCTACAAACGATGATAGTGGGGGGACTGAGATTAAGGTCTGAGAATGTGTTTTGTTTTTTTTGGAAAACAAAACAAAAATGATTTTGTCTTCATTTTCCAGTCATTTTCTCAATGAAAAGTTTGTACCCCAAGTATAAAAAACATTAAATTAAACAGTACTAACATTTTATTAAACTCACAATACAGTAAATACAATGCAGTAAACCCAACTTCACTTTTAGTCCTTAAAGAACACTTGCATATGTGGACCTAATTTAAATGTGTGACATGTTTTTTTCAGGGGAAAGTGCAAACGCAGTTCCCCACTACCATAAATTATGCAGTTGAGTTTCCCACATTTGGGGAAATCGCAGGGGTCAACACAGCCGGAGTGCAATGGCTGAGCCTTGCCCTGGGAGAACCACCTTCCTGATCATGGTGTCACTTTTGTACATCAAAGTGTGTGACATTTTGATGTACAAACAGAAGATAATAAAAAAAAGTGTGTGATACTTTGATGTACACACAAAAGATAATAATAAAAAAAGTGTGTGATACTTTGATGTACAAACAGAAGATAATAATAAAAAAAAATGTGTGATACTTTGAATCAAGGATAACACAAATAATCAGAGCACAGCTAGAGCCAACAAAAAACTATGCCAACTATCAGCCTGTTCTCAGTCATAAACTACAGTGGTACTGACCCCCCCCAACTCATGTTTTTTTCCTTTTAGTGCTGTAGTATTTTTAAAAGACATACGGTACTAACCTACGGTCAGGAGCATGGCGACAGTAGGCTGAGACCTGCTGTCTTGAGCACAAAAGATGGATGGCATATACATTGACTCCTGGAACTGGAGCCAAATCATTGCATATGTTCTTTGCTGGATTGGCTTGACCAACTCAGTTATACAAATATAGAGTACACACATATTAAAATGTTTAGTTCATTCTAATTTTATTAAATTATAACACTATATAGAATGTAGTACAAACATTGATGAGTTCATAAAAGTAATACAATCGTCTCATCTAGTCAGTTTCGGATATAATTTCCATATATAATTCGAAAAAAAACGAAACAATATAGATATAAAACAAGATCTACAGGGCAAAAACAAAACAAAACATGACACAACAAAATAAGACAATAAAAAACAAAACAATACAGGGGAAAAAGGATGAAAAAAATTAAAAATAAAATAAAAGGGGGGGGGGTTAATGGATGGCAGCGAAAGACCCCCCCCCCCCCCCAGTCGCATCTCATTTTTGTTTTATTGCCCTAAGGACTTTCTAATTTCTTATTGTTTCTCTGTATGTCCTCCAGGAGACCCAGATCCGGAGGTGCTCCTCATGTGTATCTAGTTCATGTGCTAAGAGTGATTCCATCTTCTCTATGTAATCCATCTCACTGACCCACTCCTTAATTGATGGGATTTGTGTTGAGCGCCAATGTCGTGGTATAACCAGTCTCGCTGCTGCTGTAAACCAGTGTCTCAGGAGACCCCTATTGATATTTTTATATGGTCCTGGTAAGATTGAAAGCAAAGTGATTTGTGGCGTATTTGATATTGGATCCCCAGTAACTAAAGTATATAATTGCATAATTTTCTCCACAAAATTAAAAATTTCGGGGCATTCCCACCAAATATGCAACAATGAGCCTTTAAGTGCGTGGCATCACCAGCATATATCTGATTTATCTGGGTATATACGTTTTAGTGACATTGGGCTCCAATACCACCTGGAGAGAAGTTTGTAGTTTGTCTCTTGTGCTTTAATTGTTAGTGACATGCAATGTGTTAGATTAAATGATTTCTTCTACTTTGCATCTTGAATTTGGAAATTAAATTAAAATGTTTGAACAATCCTTTATGATATACCTTCACCTCAACCCAATAGAACACCTTTTGGATGAATTAGAGTGGAGATTGCGAGCTAGGCCTTCTCGTCCAACATCAGTGCTTGACCTCACATGTGCTTCTGGAAAAAAGGTCAAACATTTCCATAGACACACGCTTTTAATAAGCTGATAAATTGTATGAAGATACTACACTTAGAGGTCTGCATTCCTTGTTGGTATACAGAGTTGGCTTCTACTCTTTAAAGAGCTTGCCCCCAGTGAACTCCCTCTCCTGATTGGGTCATTTACAGGACAGCTTTAATGGACATTTAACATGTTTATTACTAATTAATAGACTGTCTAATGGACTTCTACTGATCCCATATGCACCTGCACTCATACATCTCATGTGTATGTGACACCTGCACAGTGAATCCAGCATTCTCTTACTGCAATCCACTGTTTGGGTGCCGTACAGTGGGTCCTGTGCTTCCTTCTTGGTCCTCTTCAGCTGGCGTGTGACTTCCAGATACATGCAGCTACTATCGATGATGCACTTATCTCCTGGCCTGCTCACCAACCACTCTGTATGCCAACCTTGCAGCCTCATAGGAGATATGTTTTAATTACCCCAGGAGTCTAAGGAACACAGGTCAGAATAATGTTGGAAGATTGGGCCAACAAAATAGTAAAAGAAAAAAAAGATAGAAAAAAAAAAACATTTAAAACTTTCAAGCAATTCTGGTCCCACCCCTTCCAGATTCTGTTCTGTGGGCCTCGCGGCTCATCCCAAACGGGCGACAGGAAACATATGCTGTTCCACCACTGCAAAGTCTGGCAACTCGCCATGCATCTTGGCGAGGCTCCATCTCCACAGTCGCATACGCCTCTTTGGGATAACCCGCAACTGCCTGAATTGGCCACTGTAACGGACCACGGCCTATGGGTTAACAAAGGCGTCATATACCTGTCGCAAGTTGTGGCTCATGGGGCCGTCAAGTCTTTCCAATCCCTCAAAGATACCTTCGCCCTGCCCAATCACATGTTCTTCCGCTACCTCCATCTCCGACATGCACTCAACACACAGTTCGGGGACGCCGTCCCTGTACTCGAGATCCTGTTGCCGGTGGACATTGTCCTAGGTAGGGACCCCAAGAGGCTGATCTCCCAGTTTTACGCTTATCTTCTGGCACCCTTGGCCGTTGCCATCGCCCATCAGCTAAAATCCCATTGGGAACCTGATCTGGGCGACGTGTCGGCTGAGGGCTGGGAGGAAGCTCTCGCCAATTGTAGAACCATCTCTCCCAAGCTCTCTGACCGTCTCACTCACCTATACATTCTCCACCGATCATACCTGACGCCCTACCGCATCTCTAGGTACAGACCTGGACACAATCCCAACTGCCCCGGCTGCGACCATCCCACCGCCACCTTCTACCATCTCCTCTGGACATGTCCCTGCATACAGGGGTTCTGGACCCAGGTGGTCCGGTTCCTTCATGATCGCATGGGCTCTTCACTGTCCTTCTGCCCCCGTCAGTGTGTGCTGGGGCTCCTCTCACCCTCTGAGGCCGAAAAGTACCTGAATATATTTCTACAGGAAACGTTATTCCTTGCTAGGCTTCAGATAGCCAAGACATGGATGAGGGGGCCCCCTCCCACACTGCAGCAGTGGATCAGAGCTGTCAATATTACTCTTCTATTCAAAAAACTTCTCTATGTCCACAGGGGATCCCCAGGCAAATACCATACAATATGGGAAAGATGGTTGGGGGACGCCTCCACCTGTGACACGGGGGTTTAGCCGTGCTCCTCTATGGTGGCCCCAGGGGATCCCCCCTTCAGGCTTTGCATCACTCTTCCCTCCCCTAGAATGTACTATATATGCACCTGTACTGTTTTTCCTTGTCATGCCTGTATGTACGTCAATAGGTTTTATCCGCAAATGTAGTGCCTGTTGCACTTGATATCCGTTTGTGTATGTATTCTCTATGCTCAATAAACGTTGTTTTGATAAAAAAAAAAAAAAACTTTCAAGCAAGTCTGCTTGGGGAGAGAGGGGGTGTTAAAACTGAACTATGCCCCTTTTGAGAGTTAAGTGTTAATATAAAGACTTTCTGCTTCCTGTATTATACTCATTAGGCACTTCCAGCCCAATCCTTTTTTTCTTTTGCTTTCAATCAGTCCCAGTAGCAGGAGGCAAAGAAACAGAGAATAACTAGACAGAAATGGCAATCTAAGAGAACAGGTTATAGGATTTTTAGAGTGATTAAGAAATGATCACACGTTGCAGCAAAAATTGTGACCTAATTATTTAAATTCAATAGCAATACAAATGTACACTGTAAGACATAGGAAGAAACAATAGAGAAGTGAGAGGCGATATAAAACCATGCAGTGTCCAATCATGAATAACAATATATACTAAGAATACACCCAGAATAATAACCGTGAGAATTGGTGCTGTGCAGCATTTATACATTTCATCAAGAATATGTAAATGTGAATAATAATTGCGCTATCCCAAAAAACACAAGCAAACCAAAAAAAGGAAAAAGGGGAGCAGCTGCATAGGAATGTGACAACAATTTGAAAAGAGTGCAGGTAAATATGCAGCGCTACATATAGTAAAGTGAAATGTGGAACAAACACTAAACAGTATACACCCAACTGGGTGTGATAGTGAAACAATTTATAATCAGTCCACACGTGAAATGATAATCAAGTCACACAAAAAATCCAATGTAATAAAAGTGTCCATCATAAGTGGATGTATATAACACAGTAGAGATGTCATGAGATTAAATGGACCATTCCAGCGACAATTCTTCAAGCCAAAGGTATGGATAAAATATGCTTACCAGAACTGTTGGACCCAATAACGGATCGATCGATCATACAGTATCCCAACCGGCTAGTGGACCAAACTGTAAGCGAAAATCCTGAACAGTGTAGAGTACGCCTCACTGGTATCCGGATGGTGTCAACCAGGGGAAAAAAACAATTGGCCCAATATTTCTCAGCTGAATGTTGATCCAGTGCTAATATCCCAACCATATGACTGGCTAGGACATCGATAGGAATCCACAAGCCCTCTCTGTTCGCGTGAATAAGGCCCCTCTCAAGGGTGATAGGGACCAACTAAAGAGACTCAAAAAGCTTTCATCCACAAAACATGAAAAGAAAGAAAAAATAGGGGCTTCGATGGTGCAAGTCAAAAGGGTAGGTTTTAATTAATAAAAACTGACATACAGAATAAAAGTGATCACAGTTCAATAAAAAAGGGGGGCAATATGGGGAGCGGTTTACCTGGCCGGACACGTTTCGTTCCAAATAGGACTTCTATAGATGCCCCAGTAGAAGTCCTATTTGGAACAAAACATATTTTAGCATATTTTATCCATACCTTTGGCTTGAAGAATTGTTGCTGGAATGGTTCATTTAATCTCATGACATCTGTACTGTGTTATGTACATCCACTTACAGTATGATGGACACTTTTATTACATTGAATTTTTTGTGTGACTTGATTATCATTTCACGTGTGGACTGATTACAATTTGTTTCACTATCACACCCAGTTGGGTGTATACTGTTTAGTGTTTGTTCCACATTTCACTTTACTATATGTAGCGCTGCATACATTTACCTGCCATCAAGAATATGGGTGCAGTTTAAAAAAAATAAAAAATCACCCATGCAGAGAAGCAGGTCAGCTTTAATGCCCTCCTACCTGTTGGGCTGAATCAGAGAATTCAAGCAATGTATGCCTAGTATAAGTAGGTAACAGCTGATAACAGGATATACAGAGTAAGAAGTGGGTCTATACAAGGATTAAAACAATGACTCATAAATGTTGTGAATGTTAGTATGCACTCTACTAATCTACCTACATCACCCTACTCATTCGTTTAATAAAACATCCCCTTTGTTCTTCTGAACAGCAGCAATTCCAGCTGGCATAAAACAGACAATAGAGATTTTAAAATAATTTGTTTCTTCAAATTGCATTTTGTATTGTACTTTGATAGATTGCTAAATTGTTGCGGTGACTAAAAATTCTATTCGCATACTATCCCCTCAAAAAAAAAAAGAAGAAAAATCACCCGATTGGTTTACTTTGCTTTATAAGTCATTTTCTCCAGCTTCAAGAATATAAGTTTAAATTAGTCTTGCATCTTCCTGAAAAGAAACATTTGCACAATGGAACATTGCTCAATAATAAAAAGGCTTACCTAAACTTTGTAATCACTGAGAAGTGCAATGATCTAGCAATAAATATGGATCCCAGACTTAGAGTTCGAGGAGTTGAATTGATTTTTTCGTAGTCCTTTGGTACAGATAAAAATGTGAAGCATTATTGGATTTTACAAGAATAGGTTCAACTATTTTGTGTCACATATGCACTAAAATCTGAGCAGCATGGCTAATGTTCCTTTACAGAATAGTTCCATCATTAAAGAGGAGAAATATACTCAGATACACGTATATTGCTGAATCTTGACATTGTCCATAACGGTATATTTTATAATACTGTTGTTGTCTTGATCTATTAACAAAGAATATGTATAGTCTTCTTGCTTTACTGTATCTAGTCGGCAGAACTATTATTAAAGCTATTGCTTCTATTGAACGCTGTTTTTGTGCTTCTTTATTTTCAATATCAATTACAGGCATAGCAGGTTTCTGAATTTCGTTTGGTTTAGGAGGAGCCAATCTTATTTCTTTTTTTCTTAGTCAATATTGCTTCAGCCTTCTGTGTATTCACACTACTGACCTCTTCTAAGAATGATTGATCACTTGTTCTGAGTGAAGGATACATTGACCCTAAGCTGGCAAATCCTGTCCTATGTGGTAGTGATGGTATTACATGACCTATGCTTTCAGCTGAGCAAGACAAGGTTGAGAAAGTGGAAACTGCAAACTAAAATAGAGATAGCTGTGCATTTATGCAACACAATGTGAAAATAGAAATGATATATTTAAGGGAAAATACATTATGTATATCAGGAAGATAATTTAGTAAGACAGCACAAATACCAATGTGCATTGTAAAAAAAGCTAAATGTACAATGTGCATTCAACAAAAGTTATGTATTAGAAATATTTTTTTATGAACATTACCACAGTAAACTGAGATCTGATTGATTTTGTATGTAAGCTATAGATGGATAGATGCCCTCCTAAGAATTATGGTAAGGGAGATATATCCTTGTTGGTATGCTGTTGTTCCTTGTTGTTTCTCTGGTATGACCACATCACACTTATTTTGCTATAATTTTGAAAATTCCAGTAAGTAATAACTCGGTAGAAGGCTACAGAATAAGTCCAGGATCAAGCGTTTTATGGACACTCTAAAGCCCTGTACACACGATCGGTTTGTCTGATGAAAATAGACAGATGGACTGTTTTCATAGGACGAACCGATTGTGTATGGGCCCCATCGTTTTCTTTCCATCGGTGTAAAAAATAAGAAACTGTTTTAAATGTTTCCTATGGATAAAAAAACAATAGAAAAAAAAACGATCGTCTGTGGGGAAGTCCATCAGTCAAAAATCCACGCATGCTCAGAATCAAGTTGACGCATGCTCGGAAGCATTGAACTTCATTTTTCTCAGCACTTTGTAGTGTTTTACATCACCGCGTTGGACACGATCAAATTTTTGACCGATGGTGTGTAGGCAAGACTGATGAAAGTCAGCTTCATCGGATATCCGATGAAAAAATCCATCGGATTAGATTCCTTCAGATATCCGATCGTGTGTACAGGGCTTCAAAGTCAGCCATTATTTTAATTTATAGAATTTCGTTTCAGCCTTCTTGCAGCCACCTTCATGAGCTTGATCTGTAATCAGGTTCCTCTGTTTTGTTTCTTAGTTAATATATTGGGATTGAACATATAGTACTAGAGTTAAAACAAACAAAGCATGTGAGAGTGTGCCATTTATGTGCAAGAATGCTTCCAGGGCTCTGTAGTGGGTGCGTGAGAACATAGCTAGCTGAGGCCTGGGTAATGAGGATATTTAAGAAAAGATTTCAAATTAAAACTCTCGCTGCCACCTTCTTTACCCTTTTAAATGTACATTGGTACCCCACTTCAAGGGTGAGAATAAAAAGGTAGTAGTGGCATCAACTCTTCAAAATTAACTTAAACTACACTAGAAATGTATTGGCAATGACAGTGCTCAACTAGTGACTGCCAAACCTGTTTGAGTTTTCAGTTCAATCCCTGTGAAGCCCTTTGGTCCTAAGACCCAGCTGTACACAGGGTCTCAACTCCTCTGTAAGTTAAGATTAAGTTCTACCCCACCTAGTAAAAAACATCCAATTATGCGGCAGTTACATCATGCTCTCCACCTCATTAAATCAGAGAAGGCCGGATGTGTTTACAATGCAGCAGGGCTACTCATCGTGGGACCCTGAAGCTAGTGGAGACCACTGTAGAGGTGTGTACTAAAGTGATTTCCAGCTTTGAGAGGGATCCCACAGGTATGGAATATGCATTGTTACAAGCTGGTCCAATGTAAGTATGTTAAAAATGGTATACCTGAAATTCTTCTTTAAGACTTTAATTTCCGTATATCATACTTTTGCAATTCTTATGGGCTTTTAAGTATATTTTAGACAATATTTGCAACTGGCACAAAAAGAGTTACCAGTCTATACTATTAGGATTTTCTTACTATTTATTGTAACTAAAATATTGCAGCCCAAGATAGCAGATATGTTTTAACCTTTACCCAGGCAACGTGAAGAAGTTATGTATGAAGCAAATAAGAGTCTCACATTTTATTTTAGATTTTCGAAAGGGCTTAGAAATGGCCTTTAAGGCAGGACTAATACCAAACTTGTTGCAGGTACACTGTTGATTATTAGACATCATGTACAATATAACAACTTATATTTACCAAAGTCTAACTTAAATGGTAAGTGGGAAAGTAAATACATTTCTTTTTGCTGACCCATTAAGATTTACGTTTGTTCTAAGTAAAACATTGACTTACTTTTCTTCCTGGCATCAATCGTATTTAAGAATTGATTACTCCTTAATAAGCCCTTCTCTACTAGATAAGATCAAATGACATACTTCCCACAGTCTGGTCTGACCATGTTCTTATCTCTTTTTCACTAACTGATTGTCTATTCCTCTGAGATAAGGCACTGTGGCATCTCAATGAATCTTGGGCATACCAACAGTTGACAATGAACTTCACAGTTAAACTGAAAAATTCAAATTGCACATTTCTTCCTAAAAAAGCAACCCATTTATGGTTTTGAGTCGCTTTAAACCTATGGTTAGAAAGACATTTATTTAGTTAACTACTGTCCATGATGCCTTTTTTACTTATAAGAATACATATAGAACCTTGCAGACTTTACTGGTACCAGAGAAAGACAATGACACAGAAATTCCTAAAAAAAAATGTGTTTATTACATATTAAAATATATTAACATAGTTGTGATAAAAGCATAAGGTCAGTACTCATTCAAGATGATACAGGACATGCATTTACACACCAACCGTATTTCTTTGCTATTGTGTCAAGAGGTCGACATGTTTCACAAACATTGCTTCCTCATGATCTTAATATCTTGGCATCCGCCAATCAGAGCCAGGCAAAAGCCAATACATGAAAGTGCGATTAGATAATATCAGTATATAAATGCCAGAAGAAAAAAGATCAATACTAGGAAGACACCACGATATCAGGACATTCGATCCAATACAAAATAGTGTGATCTGGATCAAGTATCTAATTGCACTTTCATGTATGGTTCCACTGCACCACATGATATATCACAGCTTCAGGACACACAGGCTTTTGCCTGGCTCTGATCAGCGCATGTCTTTTTCTGTGTGGTAAAGATAATAAGGTCCTGAGGAAGCAATGTTTGTGAAAAGTGTCGACCTCTTGGCTCAATAGCAAAGAAATACTGTTGGAGTGTAAATTTATGGCCTGCATCTTGATGAAGCACTGACCTTATGTTTTTATCAGTACTATGTTTATACATTTTTTAGTAATTTCTGTGTCATTGTCCTTTTCTGGTACCAGTAAGTTCGCAAGGTTCTATTTATTCTTCAACCACTTGAGACCCGCGCTATTGACAAAAGACGTCAACAGCGCGGCTCTCAGGTGCCAACTGGACGTCTTTGGACGTCATTTAAAGTGCATTACCTCTGGGGGGCGCACATCGGGTAAACACTGTCCCGGCACATCGCTGGGAAGCCGATGCGTGTACCTGGCGGCTGCGATGTGTGCCAGGTACACGCGATCGTCGGTAACACAGCAGGGACGTGGAGCTCTGTGTGTAAACACAGAGCTCCACGTGCTGTCAGAGGAGAGGAGACCGATCTGTGTCCCTTGTACATAGGGACACAGCATCGGTTACCTCCCCCAGTCACCCCCCTCCCCCCACACAGTTAGAACACACCTAGGATACACATTTAACCCCTTCCTCACCCCCTAGTGTTAACCCCTTCACTGCCAGTCACATTTATACAGTAATTAGTGCATTTTTATAGCAGTGATCGCTGTATAAATGTGAATGGTCCCAAATTTGTGTCAAAAGTGTCCGATACGTCCGTCGCAATATCGCAGTCCCAATAAAAATCGCAGATCGCCGCCATTACTAGTAAAAAAAAAAATCATAAAAAAAAATCATAATTCTGTCCCCTATTTTGTAGGCGCTATAACTTTTATCGCTTATTGCGATTTTTTTTTTTTTTTACAAAAATACGTCGAAAAATACGTATCGGCCTTAACTGAGAAAAAAAATAGTTAAAAAAAAAAAAAAATTGGGATATTTATTATAGCAACAAGTAAAAAATATATATATATTTTTTAAATTGTCGCTCTTTTTTTGTTTATAGCGCAAAAAATAAAAACAGCAGAGGTGATCAAATACCACCAAAATAAAGCTCTATTTGTGGGGAAAAAAAGACGTAAATTTTGTTTGGGAGCCACGTCGCACGACCGCGCAAATGTCAGTTAAAGCGACGCAGTGCCGGAAGCTGAAATTTTGCCTGGGCACGAAGGGGGTTTATGTGCCCAGTAAGCAAGTGTTTAAAGTGCTAATTATGGATGAGGTATCAGATATATAGCCCAAATTCAATTTTATGCCTTTTTTTAACCACTTCAGCCCCAGAAAAATTCACCCTCTTCCTGCCTGGGCCATTTTTTGCGATATGTCCTTGTTTCCCCACAAATAGAGCTTTCTTTTGGTGTTATTTGATCACCTCTGCAGGTTTTTATTATTTGCGCTATAAACAAAAAAATTGGGACAATTTTGAAAAAAAAAACCACAAAAAAATGAAATGTTTGCTTTAATAAATATCCCAATTAAAAAAAAAAAATAATTAGTTGACACTAAAAAAGAGCAGAGGTTTTGAGACAACTTTGGACTTTCATGGCATTGTAAAGACTCACATAGGCAGTGTATATAAAAAAAATATACAAATGTATTAAGAAAAGACACAGAGTTAAAAGATAATCCTTTGGAGCAAAGATACAGAGTGCATAATTTTATATCTCTGAAAATAGGAACTGTGGACACAGACGTGGAGCCATCCGTGTAGGAGGGGATCAGATGTTCATTCCTTGATGTTTTGCGGTAAAACCTCTTCTTCAGGAGTATATTTATAAAGTTTATATGTAGGAATATCTCTATAATAAATAGACATAAAGATATAAATATACTGTATACAGCTCAACACAGTGAAATAGAACAACTGTATATATAGGAAAACATAATTGAAAAGATTTTAGACAAAATATGGGACCACCAGCTGTCTGCCACAGCGGTGGACCAAGTAAAAAACATCTATCAAAATTCATAAAGACTGTCATAATATTCACCCAATACATATTTCACAAATTGATATATTGGACCGGAAGAGCTTACCCACAGGCAGCCGACTCCAAACAAAAGAACGTCACAAGCCCAGAGGTGGAAGTTTTCTGGGTGAGTGTGGGAGCCAGGTCACAAGATAGAAATATACAAAAAACTGTCAAAATTAAAAGAGATGAATAACTAACTAGGGATGCAAAAACACACAACTGCGACCATGATTAATGAGAGAGAAGATCACCGCTCAAGGTAGGTCTATTGTAGGGTCGTTTCAAAAATATAGGACTCCAAGGGTGCAGGCAATGCACTAAGGCAAATATTGGTAAAAAGATGAGGGATGGACAGCCGCACTCCAAACCAAACAGGTTGTCTTTATTCAAATCAACAGCAAGAACACAGCAGATCACAGCAATAGGAACAGGAGAATACCGACGTTTCGCACTGGCTTCAGTGCTTATTCATGAATAAGCACTGAAGCCAGTGCGAAACATCGGTATTCTCCTGTTCCTATTGCTGTGATCTGCTGTGTTCTTGCTGTTGATTTGAATAAAGACAACCTGTTTGGTTTGGAGTGCGGCTGTCCATCCCTCATCTTTTTACCAATATTTGCGACCATGATTAGGTGCAAATCGCATGCAATGCTTGCGGGTGAGATTGAACCAAACTTAGTAGGTTATATATTATAGATATATGTATATCATATATTGTACGTTGCCTTCACTCTTCTCAATAAAAACACCACGTTGTTTGTAAAGATATATGTATATATCAATGATACAAACCAGAAAATGGTCAAAAGACAAGGTAAATGGCGATGAAGTCTGAGAGGCGGGGGCCCCAAAGATGAACAGCAGGGACAAAAAGCTCAATGAGGAGGTACTATAATAAAATAAATGTAAAACCACAAATAAACATATATTTATATATATATGCAGGAAATTGCTCAAATAAAACTTGCAGAAAGCTTTTGCAGGCTTCACTTATCAACACAATGTAACAATATGATTGTTGGGGTATACTTAGTATTCATATGTGCACATCAGATGAGTTTCCTTTGATCTGAACATTATGTCAGTTTGGCAACCACATCATTTGGAAAAGGAATGATTCCTATTAAACCCAAATAATCTAAATGAGAAAAACATATATTTTTAATTATTTTTATGTTTTTTGACTATATGGAAAACAAAGAGGGGCAGATCCACAAAAGGATTACGCCGGTGTATCTATTGATACGCCGGCGTAATTTTAAATTTCCCGCGTCGTATCTTTGTTTTGTATCCACAAAACAAAGATACGACGGCATCTGGGATCGTACGTCTTAGTACGCCGTCGGATCTTAGATGCATTTTTTCGGGGGCCGCTAGGTGGCGTTTCCGTCGGGATCCGCGTTGAGTATGAAAATTAGCTATTTACGGCGATCCACGAACGTACGTCCGGCCGGCGCATTTTTTTACGTCGTTTTCGTCAGGTTTTTCCAGGGTATAGTTAAAGGTGCTGTTATGAGGCGTACTCAATGTTAAGTATGGCCATCGTTCCCGCGTACAATTTTGAAATTTTTACGTCGTTTGCGTAAGTCGTTCGCGAATAGGGATTTGCGTAGAATGACGTCACCGTCGGAAGCATTGGCTTTTTCCGGGTTAATTTCGAGCATGCGCACTGGGATACCCCCACGGACGGCGCATGCGCAGTTAAAAAAAAAGTCCTTTACGTCGGGTCACGACGTATTAACATAAAACACGCCCCCATTACATCCATTTGAATTCCGCGCCCTTACGCCGCCAGAGATACACTACGCCGCCGTAACTTACGGCGTGAATTCTTTGTGGATTCGAAATAAAAAAATAAGTTGCGGCGGTGTAGTGTATCTTAGATACGCTGCGCCCAGCGTATTAATGCGCCCAGGTACGTGGATCTACCCCAATATGTTTTGGAAGATAATACTGCTTAAAAAAAAGCCTTGTTTGCCGTGAAAAACACAATCCTTGTGTTACCAGTGGACTCGATTTTTGTTTTAATATCTTTAGTTATATTTCAAAGAATATTTTACAATAATTGAGAACTGTCAAGGTTATCCATCCATGAGGAGAACTTTGTAAAAATATGTTGTTGCTTTGTCATACAATTATGGTTCAAGGTTGATAGCTTTATACATAGATAGTGTGGACAGTATGGTCAATTGTTAAATGCCCTTGCTTGTTCTGAAAAACAAAAATATATATACAATATCTCACAAAAGTGAGTACACCCCTCACATTGTTGTAAATATTTTATTATACCTTTTCATGTGACAACACTGAAGAAATGACACTTTGCTACAATGTAAAGAAGTGAGTGTGCAGCTTGTACAACAGTGTAAATTTGGAGGAGGAGAGCATACTAAGTTCCCAGCATGGCTAGTGAACTGACCACATTGAGCTCTCCTGCTTAGTGTGGTCCGTTTTTAATAGGAAAGCAGAGGGAGATGCAGGAACACCTGGTATTTCACATCAATGCCGGGACCAGGTCATCTAGAGACCAGGGCGAACATTTTGAAATTGTGCCCACCCCAAGATGTATGAGCATTCTGTATCAGCAAAATCCCCCACCCCCCGAAAAAAAAATTTGCATGCTTACCCTCTAAGCAGAAATTCCCCCTCCTACCAGTACAAATCTGCCCCCTGCTGAAATACCCCCTCCCAGCACAAATTTTTGCCCCCCCCCACCATACCCCCTCACCTCACATACTCTCTCTCCAAGTATGCCCCTAGCACAAATACCCCCCAAACCCCAACCCCCTCCTAGCACAAATCCACTACTCATCAAATGTCCCCTTCAAGCACAAATAACCCCCCCAAACTCCAGATTTTCCCCTCCCTGGACAAATTCCACTTTACCATCCTAGCACAAACCCCCCAAACCCCCCCTCCTAGTACAAACCCTCTTCCCCCATCCCTCTTCCCAGCACAAATCCACCAAAATCACCACTTCTAGCACTCCTCTCCAAATCTCCTCTCCTAGAACAATTCTTACCCCCTGCTGCCCCCCAAATTCCCCCTCCCAACATAAATCCCCTCCACCCAATCTCCTTGTGGCGCCCCCCACCTCACATGATACCACAGTGCCCAGGACAGCCGTTCCTCCTGCCCACCCCTTGTCCCAGCCCGGTTTTACATAAAGCAAGCAATACAAAGAGAACAGGATAGTTTCTTATACATGTACATGGTAGAGGAGGCACATATCAGGAATATGAAATGTTGGAGTAACAAACGCTGTAAGACTTCAAATTATATTTGTAGACTCCTAGGAATCAAAAATAAAATCTAAAAAGTTCAGCTTAATGAAGTATTAAACCCCCAATAATACTACAGCTTATCATTCCTCAAATGTGATGGCTTCATCAGTTTTCTTTTTTTTAAGCTTGTTTTCCTTGTATTTTAGACTGGTGATCTGACTAGTAACACACTTCCCATTCTTAAGCCCTGTACACACAATCAGATTTCCATCCGACAAAGCATAGGACTTTTGTCCGAATGGCGTTGGCCATGAACTTGTATTGCATACAAACAGGAAAGAATTGTCGGCCAGCAAACACGAAACTATGTGGTTTTTCAGCTCTTTAGCGCCACTCTTTGGGCAACTTCTGCTAATGTTGTGTTATGGTGAGCATTGCTTCCGAGCATACGTGTTTGTACTTTGGAGTTTTGTCCGACGGATTGGCTGTACACACGATCGGAAAATCCGACAACACACAATTGTTGGCGGACAATTTTAAAGCATGCTTTCCCAGATTTGTCCATGGAATATCCGACAACAATTGTCCGATGGAGCATACAAATGGTCTGATTTTCCAACAACAGCCTGTCATCACACAATTATCATTGGATAATCCATTGTGTCTTCGAGGCTTTAGATGCACAAGCAGATTTAGATGGACTTGACTAAAAAGTAACACTTTTTCCAGCAGTTACAGCACCATTTTTTTTTCTTTTGGGATAAAGGTTTACATAAATGAATAAAAGATGACCATTGTTGGCACATATGACAGTGTTAAATAGTTTATCTTGTTTATATCCTGGAACATCGACTTTTGTTTGTTAAAGTAAGTTGAAAAATAAAAGACTTACTGGCCAGACCAACAAGTTACAATAAAGGGAAATAAAACAAAAAAAAAGTATTGTTATATTTGTTAAAGATTACATTATTTTTTGACCTGTGACAGTATTGATTGTTGGGCAGTCCCTGACTGTTTTGACGCTGCAGTGCTTGGTTAGTGTAGATTCCCTCCAGCCTTTTTAACCACTTCCATACAGGGCACTTATACACCTTCCCGCCCAGACCAATTTTCAGCTTTCAGCGCTGTTGCACTTTGAATGACAATTGCGCGGTCGTGCTACACTGTACCCAAACTAAATTTGTATCATTTTGTTCCCACAAATAGAGCTTTCTTTTGGTGGTATTTGATCACCTCTGGGATTTTTATTTTCTGCAAAAAAAATTAAAAAGACCGAACATTTTGAAAAACAATACTTTTTTTTTGTTTCCGTTACAAAACATTGTAAATAAGTACGTTTTCTCCTTCACTGATGGGCACTGGTGGGGCTGCATTGACAGGCACTGATAAGGCGGCACTGATGGGCACCGATGAGGTGGAACTGATGAGGTGGCACTGATGGGCACTAATATGCAGCACTGATGGGGCACTGATAGGCGGCACTGATAGGTGGCGCTGATAGGCGGCACGGATGGGCACAGATAGGTGGCACGGATGGGCACAGATAGGCGACACAGATGGGCACAGATAGGCGGCATGGATGTGCACTGATAGGTGGCACGGATGGGCATGGATGGGCACTGATAGGTGGCACAGATGGGCATGGATGGGCACTGATAGGTGGCACGGATGTACTGTATTATATTGTGCTTATGGATGCCAATCAGTGCCAAACAACAATGACTGCCAATCAGTGATGCCCATTGTGGGTACTGATTGGCATCCATTGTGGGCACTGATTGGCATTCATTGTGGGCGCAGATTGGCATCCCTGGTGATCTGGTGGCATTCCTGTGGTCTAGTGGCATCCCTGGTGGTCTCATAATCGATCAGCACAAACCCCGACCATGGCAAATGGGGGTGGGTAAGGGTTAAACCACCTATCCTATGTTTGTTGCTGACATATAAGTAATATGTGTGCCAAGTTTCATGTTAATATCTTTAGCCGTTTGGACGTGATGCTGGAACATACATACATACACACGTTGAGTTTTATATATATAGATAATATATTTAAAGGCAGATTTTAAAAAGATTAAAATTAGTTTGAGGAATTAGGGAAAGTCTATGTTTATTGTTTAGTCAATATTAGAACAGTGAGACAAATATTCTCCTACCCTTTATTAGACAATATAAAGAAAGGTGTCCCTTAGTGTCTCTATCATGATACTGGCATCAGTGGGGCCTATGTCTGGGAATTTGTCATTCCAGATCCCAGATTAGCAGCAGAAAATTGAGCTGCCTTGCAGGATTTAGAATTACAGTATAGATCTCTTCCTATTATTAGATGTCTCTCATTCTGTGTCTTTGAGTCTGAAATAAAACTGGAAAATAAGCCTCTCCAGAAACCAGGAGTCTTCTGTCCCTGTGAGAGAATTACTAAACTCAGCTATGCTAGTGAGTATTTGGAAAAATAAAATAAATTAAAAGCATGATTTCCAGTGTTATTTTTAGTGTAAGGAAATCCATATTGGAGCAATATACTATGATTAAAGAAAATATGTAATTTGTGAAATTTCCATTTTTGCTGCTGCACACAATATGGGAAAGATTTGTCAAGACCATCATATTATTCAGGGCCGTAAGTAAGTGTAATGGGATTCCCTTAATAAGATTGTTAACAGGATGCATGCCTATCTAATTATCATCTCCAAGGTAATTCTTCTAGTGATACAGAATACTAACTGTTTCCATAGAAATTGCATGGCGGTTCCCAGATTTATATGTGTAACCTAAACTGTGTAGCTGATAACTGCTCTGGGACCTCTTCCCTTGTTGCTGCTGTATTATCCTTCCTCAGTGTGGACAGGGTTAAATTGAATATTCATTAATGCAGAAATGCAGCAGCCATCTTTAAGAACACCACTTTGTAATGCTTGTTTAAGGAGTGTCTCCAGTGCAGGGGGCAGCCATGGTGCCTGGGTGTAGGGGCCCTTTCACACGGGCGGACTGTATTTACGCTTTTTAATCCATCCGTGTACGGATGAAAAAGGGACATACATTGGTCCCTATGAGATTGTGGGTGTCAGCGGATGAACACACCCAGTTCCGCAATCCTCCGATTCTGCAGACGGAGGAAAACCCTAATTTTCCATCCGTCTGTGGATCGGATCGGATGAACACGGATAGACAGTCCGTGTTCATCTGATCCCCCCATAGGGGAGAGCGGAGATCTGACAGGGCTGTCCCTGCATCCGGCAGCTCAGTGGGGATCAACGGAGCGATCCCCGCTGAGCAAGCGGAGGTTCACGTGGCGGATCATCACGGATCCGCCCTGTGTGAAAGAGGCCTAGAGGGTGGTGATTGGCTGATGCAACAGAGCAAGGGGCCAGTTATCTGGGCTGCTGGAGAAATGAAGCTCTGTTGTGTCACTAACTGGCAGAATGTAAGGAGGAAGCCACTGTGGGCACTGTGCTGCTGCAGCCATTTTCCTGTGCTAAGCAGCTAAGAGAAAGCACCACAAAGTTGCAGTGAAGGGGAAACAGTGGCGTATGTAGAGTTTGTTGTAGCTCTCTGTCACTGTGCTGTCCTGGAGAAAAGTGCAGATCACAGACTTCTGCTGCCATCATACTCTGTACAATGCTACATGTGAGGGGACGATCCTAGAAGCAAGCAGGTATGTGGAAAAGGGACTGAGCTGCTGCTGAATGAATGAAAATTGGGTAAGAACTCATAGAAGAAAAAAGGATTGTCTTTATATACTGTTACTAGGTGGATGCAGTTCAGTTCTGTTAATTATTGTTAGACTACTACAGGTGTTTAACCATATATCTCAGAGTAAGAGCCGGTTCACACTGGGGCGACTTGCGATCCGACTTCATGTCGCCTCAAGTCGTCCCAAGTCGCGCTGTAGAGAAAAACAATGGAAGTGAATGGGAGCGGTGTTAATACACACGACTCAAGGCGATCCGACTTCAGAAAAGGTTCCTGTACTACTTCAATCCGACTTGTAGGCGATTTGTACCCATTGATTTCAATGGAAGTCGCCTCAGGAAGTCGGATCAGTGTCTTAACTGAAGCGACTTTCCAGGAAGATAACATACATTTCTCAGGCAAACCTCTCCTGCCCCCCCTCCCCCTCCCTCTCCCAGAGCTGATTGTTGTTTTATTGGCCACTGTAAAGTCTCCTGTCCTGGAGACGACTTCAAGTTGTGTTGTAAATCGCCCCAGATCGCCCTGTGGTTCATGCTCAAGTCGTGTCGGAGTCGCCTCTGAAAGTCGTGCTGGAAGTCGTGTCGCCCTAGTGTGAACCGACTCTAATGGTGTTGTTTTGTTGTTTGTTAGTATAAGTACACTTGCTAAACCTCTCTTCTTTTAGGCTATGCTTGGCCAAATATATTCTTGAAATACCTCAAGGAGTGTTGGTAAGTGCTGGGTGAGCGAGGTGTGTCATCTTTATGTGTGCATTGAAATCACAAAACAATTCAGTGGCCCCTCTGGGGGTAGCGCTACATATGCATACATTTTTTAAATGAGTAGAGGCTGTTCACTTGGCAAAGTATGTGCCCACTTGGATTGGTGAGGCGCAGTAATAATTGTTATCTCATGTGTTAATGTGCATTGCATTTATTTTTTTTTATAATTACTTCTTTTCTTTATTTTCCAAATTACATCACATACAATAAACAAATCACCATAACAAAACAACAAACAACTTAAAAAAAAAATTACTTTCATACATTACATTATCCCCCCCATGGGCACCCTCGGCCTCCCCCTCCCTCTCCTCCAATCCCCCGTCCCACTCCCCACCTACAAGAGGTGGGAGGGACGCCAGGGAGAGAGAGAAAGAGGGGGAGAAAGGAGAGACGAGACCCCCCCCCTCCCTCGTGACCCCCTAGACCCCATCACCTTATGACCTCCCTATGGCACAAAAAGGAGGAGCTCAATACCACCCTAATAATAAAAGAAAAAAAAGCAAAGGTATTTGTGCAGGGCTTAATAGTCCTTAATTTCGTGACTTTAGTGAGAGAGAAAAAAAAAAAAAAAAAAATGTTTCCTTTGTTTCGTGCCTCATTAACTCCCCATCACCTTATCTCCCCCCCCCCTACCATGCGAAGGGGAGGAGTTTCATACCCACCTCAAAAAAGAGGAGAGGAAAAAAAAATAAGTAAATAAATGAATAAATAAATAAAAAAAAAAAAACAATATTGAGTGTGTTCTTCTCCTTTCCCTTATTAGTGATCTTTCTTTTGTGACTATAACCTTCCTTTAACACCCCCGTTCCCATTCTTATGACTCCCAAATAAAATTCCTTAAGGGGAGCCTCTATACTTATCCTCCTATGTGGTTTAGTTGATTAGTTATTTCTTCCTCTTTAGTGATCCAAATTAGTGCTGTGAAAAAGAGGAGAAAAAAAAAAAAAAAAAAAGGGTGAAAAAATAGGAGGGGGGAGGCGCGCCCCCCCCCTCCCCCCTCCGGCGCCCACAGGGTAGGGAGACAGAAAAAAAAAAAAGGGAAAAAAGATTATTCGCCGTCTCACCACTCCCCCCCACCCGCCTCCTAGCCTCTCCGCCCCAAACTAATCCTTCCCTACTTCAGGAGAGTAGTATATCCACCCTGCCCATATATCCTTAAATTTGTCCTGTTGGTCCTTGACCATGTATACCCATCTCTCTGCCTCCATTATCCTCTCTACCTCGATTTTCCATTCCACTATATTGGGGACTTTAGGTTGTTTCCAGTATCTAGGTATCAGTGCCTTCGCTGCATTTAATAGGTGTGGTGTAACACTTCTTTTGTAGAACTTTATGGATGCTGGCATTCCATGAAACAGGAAATGCAATGGGGATTGCTCAATAGGTCTTAATGTCAGTTTCTTTATCCACGGGGATATCTCCTCCCAAAATCTCCTGATCCTGGGACACTGCCACCATATATGAAGAAATGAACCTCTTTGATTGCACCCCCTCCAGCAGTTGGCATTCATTAATGGGTAGATCTGAGCCAAACGGGTCGGCGTATGGTACCATCTAGTCAGAAACTTATACGACATCTCCTGTATATATGAACTTATTGAGGACCGGTGTGTTATTTCCATCAACCTATTTGATTGTTCCACTGTAAATTTAAGGCCCAACTCCCTTTCCCATTCACGCATGTAATATGGGATTGTCTTATCTTGGGCACTCTGGACCATTCTGTGCATCCGAGATAACATATGGCCTGGTTCCAAGCGGTTAACACACCACTCCTCAAAAGTAGTCATGGTATTTACTGATCTAATTTGGTGTTTCCATTTATTAAACAGGTCTGTCAACTGCCGGTATTTCCATTCCCTCATTGATACCTCCCCCTGCTTTTGTACCAACTCCCTTAAGGGGAGCAGTTCCCCAAATGGGGCCACCTCTGAACAATTTCCTCCCCACCCCTCAAAACTACCCTTCTCTTCCCCAGGAGGGAACCATGGAAATCCCTCCAAAGGAGTAATAGGCGATATTGGAGGGGCAAACTTTCCCGACTTATTCATTCTATCCCAGATAGATAACGTTGTTGTAGTTAATGGGGACACATATTCCGATAACCCCCTATATACGGTCGGGATCCAGGGTGCTCCCGCCAGATCCCTTCCTGCCAGTGTTTTCTCCAGGGAAACCCATATTTTACCTTTTGAGTCATGTCTCCAGTTCATAATACGAACCAGGGCCATGGCTCTATAGTAAAGTACCATGTCTGGGAGTCCTACCCCTCCTTCCTTCTTTGATCTTTTCAAAATATCATATGCCAGCCTGGGATGTTTATCCCCCCAGACAAAAGTCCTAAAGGCTTTCTTTATTTGTTTAAAAAATATTTGTGGGAGAGCTATAGGGATGGCATACAGGACATAGATAAGCCTTGGAATTATACTCATTTTAAGGGCACTTACTCTCCCAAACCAGGTCAGTGTATAACTTCTCCATCTCTGTAAATCTCTTAGTATTGACGAGAGCAGGGGTATATAATTCAACTCATATAAACGTTTAACATCTGGGGCTATATGTATTCCCAGGTAAAATATAGAGTCTGAACGCCATACAAAGGGGAAGGATCTTTGCAGCTTATTCTTCATCCCCGCCGGCAGTCGATTCGGCATCAGCAACGATTTCTCTATATTTATTTTAAAGTTGGAAATGCAGCCAAACCTGTCTATCTCTCTCATCAATTCCGTCAGAGACTCTTGAGGTGAAGAAAGATATAGCAACAAGTCATCCGCATATGCAGATATCTTGTGTTCCATCGATCCTATAACTATCCCTTTGATCCCCCTATTCCCTCTAATCATACACAAAAAAGGTTCCAATACCATAGCGAATAGTAATGGGGACAGTGGGCACCCCTGCCTAGTCCCGTTTTTTATTTCAAAGTAATCTGATAGTCTCCCGTTGACTTTAACCCTTGCTCTGGGTTCTGCATACAATGCCATCACCCATCCCATCATTCTTTCCCTCAGGCCCATCTCCCTCAGAACTCCGACCATAAATCCCCACCCCACCCTATCAAAGGCCTTTTCAGCGTCCATTGAGATCACAACTGCCGGAGTTTGATTTGGGCCTTTATGTATCCAGTGTAACACATGGAGGGCTCTTATTGTATTATCTCTGGCCTCTCGGCCTTTCATAAATCCTGTCTGGTCCGGATGGATCAGCTTAACAATGTGATCCTGTAGCCTCAAAGCCAGAATTTTAGATAGGAACTTAACATCGGAGTTCAAGAGGGAGATGGGCCTGTAACTAGCACAGCACTGCGGATCCTTCCCCGCTTTCGGGAGGACAGTCACATAAGCAGTTAAAGCATCTGGCGATAATGGACTCAAGATCGACACCGAGTTGAGATACCTACAGAGGGGGGTCAGGATTATAGAGGAGAACTTTTTATAATACGTATTAGTAAATCCATCTGGTCCTGGACTTTTGCCCTGCGCTGCCTCCAGTATCACTCTCTCTAGCTCCTCTATGGAGATGGGTTTTTCCATTTCCTCCAGGGCTGCTGTTGGTATTGCTTGTAGTCCCGAGGCCTTTAAATATTCCCGAATCCCTTCCTCCTGCCCCCCCCCGTCTGCCTCCCCCACACTTGGATCTAGATTGTATAAAGAAGTATAGAACCGATGGAATTCAGCTGCTATCGCTTGAGAATCTACTATCTGTTTACTCCCTACCTTTATTGTATGTACATGACGCGCCTCCTGTTGTTTCTTCAGTTGTCTGGCCATCAACCTCCCGCTCTTATTTCCCTGCTCATAAAAGCGATGGGCAAAATATCTATTTTTATTCTGAGTTTTTCGATCCAGAAGCTGTTTGAGATCCGCCCGAAGCTTCTCTAAATTTTGCGCATCTCCTGGCTTTAAATGGGTTTTATGTTTAATTTCTATTTTATGTATCTCCTCTAAAAGAGTTGTCAGTTCCTTCTGTCTATCTCTTTTAATACGTGATCCCATTGAGATTAACTCCCCTCTCATTACCGCCTTATGGGCCTCCCAGACCACCTGGTCCGACACCTCTTCTGACGTATTCATCTCAAAATATGAGGTCAACTTGCCAGTTAAGGATTCTACATTTTGCTTATCGTCCAATATCGCTTCATTCAATCTCCAAGTTCTTTCCCTACTCCCAACCAAAGCTGGTCTGATCCCTAAACTTATCGGTGCATGATCCGATATGGTGATCGACTCAATAGTCGCAAAGTCCACCAGACTCAAATAATATTGGTCGATCATTAACATATCGATCCTTGAATACATATTATGTGTTTTGGAGAAATAGCTGTAATCTCTATCCCGCTCATGTAATACCCTCCAGCTGTCGACCAAATGTAGGGAACGTAGGCGCTTTTTAACACATCTTAGCGCTTTTTTTGACAAAAAAGTTTTCCCAGATGAGGTATCTAAACTCGGGTCCATAGTAATATTAAAGTCTCCCCCCAAGATCAACAGACCTTCTCTGAATTTCTCCAACCTATCTAGGGTTTTAATTAAAAACTTAACCGTTTGACTATTTGGGGCATAAATCGTTGCTATAGTATAACACTGGCCCTGGATTTTTCCTTTCACAAAAAGATATCGCCCTTCCGGGTCCTTTTGTACTTCTGTAGGTTCCAAAGGGCATTGTTTATGTATTCCCATTGTAACCCCTCTTGCCCCAGAAATAGGCGAAGGAGCATGGAACCACTGATTGTATACAAAAAGGGGCATACGGGGGATCGACCCTTCCACGAAGTGCGTCTCCTGTAGAAGAACAATTTCCGCCCCAAGATGGCGCAGTTCATGCCAGAGACGCCCCCTCTTACAACCTGAACAGAGACCCCTTATATTATATGATATAATTTTCATTTTATCTGACATCTTTATCTTTTTAGTCCTTACCCCCTAAACTCTATTCCCTCCTCCCACCAGCCCCAGCACCCCAAATAGAGGGAAGGGGACGGTAGGCCGAGGGAAATAAGAGCGGACAGGCCCTGAAACAGGACCGGCGGCGGGCGGGCGAGAGAGACAGCAAAAAAAAAAAAAAAAAAAAAGCCCACACAAAAAAATAAAAAAAACGGGGAAAAAAAATAAAAAAAAAAGCAAAAGGACCATACACTTAACCCCACGAATAACATATAAGCCACCATATCTACGTATGGGTAACCCCCTAAGAGGATGTTCTGTCTGTTCGAGACCTTACAACCCCGTCCAGACTCCCCACCCCCTCCACTCCCTAACGGAGAACCAAGTCCCTTACCTCGGGACCTACCTAACGGGGGAAGAATTCTCCCACCAACATATAGTGGTCCCCTCCCACTCCCCAAGCTTCCCCTTCTATTAATCCCATACATTTTATCCTTTAACTATATTGACCTTCTACATTTTATTTTACCCTTAAGTTTTAAATATTTACCTCAGAGATATCCAACCAATTTCCCCGGGAAGGAGAGAAAAAAAAAAAAAAAGGGAAGGGGGGAAGGTGGGGGGAGGGGAGAGGATAACGGGGGAAACACAGGGGGAAAAAATAAAACAACCCCTTAAAAAAAAAAAAAAAAAAAGCACACCATTAGTCCCCCCTCTCCCGTCTCCCCCCCTCCCTCTCCCCCCCCTCTCAGATTGGCACCTATATTAGAACCAAGACACCAACCCCCCCCCCCCCTCCCATCAGAATACATTTCCAATATTTCCCTTTGCCTTCCCTATTTGTCCCCACCCGGCACTTGCTGCCACCTTCCTTGTCTTTGCATGGTTGACCCCTGGTTTTTTAATCTCCAATCTGGAAAGTCCACCTGTGGTAGTTCCAATACATCTAAAAAATGTTGTAGGTCGTCTTTGTTTTGGAGTGATGCTGTCTTCCCATTTCTTGTTGCTGTGACCTTGAAAGGGTACCCCCAACGATATCTCACATCAACCGCTCTTAACGCTTCCAACAGAGGCTTAATAGTTCTTCGCTGCATGAGTGTTCTACGTGATATATCTGGAAATAGAGCGATTTGACCCCCCTCGAATTCCAATCCTGCTCCCTCTCGTGCATTGCATTTAAGCATTTAATTACTTTATTTATAATGTTTACATCTATATACTGTGGCACAGATTCACGTAGGAGATACGACGGCGTATCTCTGAGTCTGAGGCGTCGTATCTTGGCGCCTGATTCAAAGAATTAGATACGCCAGAATTTGTCTCAGGCCTCGTACAGACGAGCGGACATGTCCGATGAAAACGTTCCGCGGACCGTTTTCATCGGACATGTCCGTTGGGATCATTTGGTCTGATGGCTGTACACACCATCAGACCAAATTCCCCGCGGACAGGATTTGTGTGGCGGGTTCGCGACGTGCGCGAACCCGGAAGTTCAATCACTTTGACGCCATGCGCGGGTTCTCGGGCCAGCGGACATGTCCGATGAGTCGTACTGACCATCGGACATGTCCGACGGACAGGCTTCCAGCGGACATGTTTCTTAGCATGCTAGAATATGTAAATCAGCTAGATACGCCAATTCACGAACGTATGCCCGGCCGTCGTAGTACAGATACGCCGTTTACGTTAGGCTTTTTCCGGTGTAAAGTTACCCCTGCTATATGAGGCGCAACCAATGTTAAGTATGGACGTCGGGCCAGCGTCGAATTTTCCGTCGATTACGGCGTTTGCGTAAGTCGTTCGCGAATAGGGCTGTGCGTCATTTACGTTCACGTCGAAAGCATTGGCTTTTTGCGGGTTAATTTGGAGCATGCGCACTGGGATACTTTCACGGACGGCGCATTCGCCATTCGTAAAAAAGCGTCATTTACGTGGGGTCACAATAAATTAACATAAAACACGCCCACATGTTCCACATTTGAATTAGGCGTGCTTACACAGGCCTATTTACGCTACGCCGCCGCAACTTTGCTTTGTGAATACTGCACTTGCCTGTCAAAGTTGCGGAGGCGTAGCGTAAATAGTATACGTTACGCCCGCTCACAAATACGCGCTCCCTACGTGAATCTGGGCCTGTATGTGTATATAGACAGTATCTCACAAAAATGAATATACTCCTCACATTTTTGTAAATATTTTATTATATCTTTTTATGTAATAACACTGAAGAAATGACACTTTGCTACAATGTAAAGTAGTGAGTGTACAGCTTGTATAACAGTGTATATTTGCTGTCCCCTCAAAATAACTAAACACACAGCCATTAATGGCTAAACCGCTGGCAACAAAAGTGAGTACACCTCTAAATAAAAATGTACTAATTGGGCCAAATTAGCCATTTTCCCTCCCTGGTGTCATGTGACTCGTTAGTGTTACAAGGTCTCAGGTGTGAATGGGGAGCAGGTGCGTAAAATTTGGTGTTATTGCTCTCACTCTCTCATACTGGTAACTGGAAGTTCAACATGGCACCTCATGGCAAAGAACTCTCTGAGGATCTGAAAAAAATTATTGTTGCTCTACATAAAGATTGTCTAGGCTATAAGAAGATTGTCAAGACCCTGAAACTGAGCTTAAGCATGGTGGCCAAGACCATGCAGTGGTTTAACAGGACAGGTTCCACTCAGAACAGGTCTCGCCATGGTCAACCAAAGAAGTTGAGTGCACATGCTCAACATCATATCCAGAGGTTATCTTTGGGAAACAGACATATGAGTGCTGCCAGTATTGCTGCAGAGGTTAAAGGGGTGGAGGGTCAGCCTGTCAGTACATCAAATTGGAAATTGGTGTGCATGGCTATCATCCCAGAAGGAAGCCTTTTCTAAACATGATTCACAGAAAGCCTGCAAACAGTTTGCTGAGGACAATCAGACTAAGGACATGGATTACTGGAACATAGTTCTGTGGTCTGATGAGACCAAGATAAACTTATTTGGTGTGTGGCGGTAACCAGGTGAGAAATACAAGACAATGTCTTGCCTACAGTCAAGCATGGTGGTGGGTGTGTCATGGTCTGGGGCTGCATGAGTGCTGCCGCCACTGGGGAACTAGAGTTCATTGACGGAACCTTGAATGCCAACATGTACTGTGACATACTGAAGCAGAGCATGATCTCCTCCCTTCAGAGACAGAGCCGCAGGGCAATATTCCAACATCATAACGACCCCAAACACACCTCCAAGACGACCACATCCTTGCTAAAGAAGCTGAGGGTAAATGTGATGGACTGGCCAAGCAGGTCTCCAGACCTAAACCCTATTGAGCATCTGTGGGGCATCCTCAAATGAAAGGTGGAGGAGCGCAAGGTCTCTAATATCTCTAATATCCACCAGCTCTGTGATGTCGTCATGGAGGAGTGGAAGAGGACTCCAGTGGCAACCTGTGAAGGTCCTGTCAGGAGCGGAAATGCTAATCCTCTGTTCATACAATGTATGAACAGAAGATCAGTGATTTCCCCTAGTGAGGCCACCCCCCCACAGTAAGAACACACCCAGGGACATACTTAACCCCTTCCCCGCCCCCTAGTGTTAACCCCTTCACTGCCAGTGGCATTTTTATAGTAATCCAATGCATTTTTATAGCACTAATCGCTATAAAAATGCCAATGGTCCCAAAAATGTGTCAAAAGTGTCCGAAGTGTCCTCCATAATGTCGCAGTACTGAAAAAAAGCGCTGATCGCCGCCATTACTAGTGAAATTTTTTTTTATTAAAAAATGCCATAAAAATACCCCCTACCAATCAATATACGCTTATTGCGATTTTTTTTACGAAAAATATGTAGAAGAATACGTATCGGCCTAAACTGAGGAAAAAAATAGTTTTTTTATATATTTTTGGGGGATATTTATTACAGCAAAAAGTAAAAAAATATTCATTTTTTTTCAAAATTGTCGCTCTAATTTTGTTTAGAGCGCAAAAACTAAAAACCGCAGAGGTGATCAAATACCACCAAAAGAAAGCTCTATTTGTGGGAAAAAAAGGACGCCAATTTTGTTTGGGAGCCACGTCGCACGACCGCGCAATTGTCAGTTAAAGCGACACAGTGTCGAATCGCAAAAAGTACTCTGGTCTTTGACCAGCAATATGGTAATGTTATTAAATATGACCCTTCCTTTTCAGTCTGCACACTTCAATTTTCTGCAAAATGCAATGCAATATGGCAATCTGGAGGCAATCTGTACTTAAATGGTGTACAGAAAACCCCCCAGATATGTAATTTCCCGCTTGTGTGATTGGTTTACTGATTTTCCCAGAGATCTGCACTAAGATACAAGTCAGATTTTTGGCATTCCCTGCAACAGAAAAATTTGACATCCCCTGCAACAAAATACTACCAAAGAGAAATCACGTCTAAAAGAATGCAGACTCTGCAGGTTTCCTCATTAGAGCCCTGCAGTGCAGCAGCTGATTGATAATTATGATATCACTCCCATGCCCATTCATTTTGCATATGGACACAGACAAACAAACTGCTATTTCTTCAGGATATCAAAAGGTAGGAATCTGCAACAAAGTTGGTTAAAATCCTTGCAATTTACATTTCTTTAAAGTATAATTCCAGGGTCATATTAACAAAGCTTAAAGGTCTTATACTAAATACCCTGTGGAAGAAAGATGCTTATACTTATCTATTCTACTAATCTAGTGCGCTCCAATTCAATCACATGATCTCCCCTGTGCCAGCCAGTGCCAGCTACAGGGGAGAGAGGAGAGTGGAGAGTAGAGAGTGATCCGACAACAGCTGGAATGACTGAATGGTGGTGTTACCCATACACTTGCTATGGGCCATCCTTTGTAAAAGCTCCCTCCTCTACCATAAAGCAACTGCTAGCAGAGAGAGCAGAGCCAATCACATGATTGGACCAGAGCGGACAGAAAATAGGTAAGTATATGCATCTTTCTTTTACAGGGCAGTTAGAAGGATGGTGGGAGCAGTTTTAACCACTTAAGACCCGGACCAATATGCAGGTTAAGGACCTTGCCCCTTTTTGCGATTCGGTACTGCATCGCTTTAACTGACAATTGCGTGGTCGTGCGACGTGGCTCCCAAACAAAATTGGTGTCCTTTTTTTTCCCCACAAATAGAGCTTTCTTTTGGTGGTATTTGATCACAAAAATAGAGCGAAAATTCTGAAAAAAATTAAATATTTTTTAGTTTTTGCTATAATATATATCCTCAAAAAAGATATAACATTTTTTTCCCTTAGTTTAGGCCGATACGTATTCTTCTACCTATTTTTGGTAAAAAAAAACGCAATAAGCGTTTAACGATTGTTTTTTTGCACAAAATTTATAGCGTTTACAAAATAGGGGATAGTTTTATGGCATTTCTATTAATAATTATTTTTTTACTACTAATGGCGGCGATCGGTGATTTTTTCGCGACTGCGACATTATGGCGGACACATCAGACAATTTTGACACATTTTTGGAACCATTGTCATTTTCACAGCGAAAAGTGCTATAAAAATGCACTGATTACTGTGAAAATGACAATTGCAGTTTAGGAGTTAACCACTAGGGGGCGCTGTAGTGGTTAAGTGTGACCTCATATGTGTTTCTAACTGTACCGAGGCGGGGCTAGACGTGTGACGTCAGTGATCATCTTTCCCTATATCCCTATATTCCCTATATCACTGACACTGCCACTATGAAGAACGGGGAAGGTGTTCTTCAGCTCCTGTCACAGAGCTTTGGACCGGGTCGCGGGCGCGACCCATGGCTGGGCACTTAAAGGGGACGTACCCTTACGTGATTGTGCCCAGCCGTGCCATTCTGCCGACGTATATCGGCGTTAGGCGGTCCTTAAAAGCGGAGGTTCACCCTAAAACATCTATATACCATTAAATCCAGCATACCATTAAATCCAGCATACCTCCAACATGTACAGTATGCTGGTATTTTATTTTTCGCTGTACATCCCGTCTTATAGTTCTTTTTCACCCGGCTTCAGGGTTCCCACTACCGCTGGGAGTAGGCGTTCCTATGAAGAGGCGTAGATGATTGACGTGCGGATAAGGCGCGTCACGCGTTCCGAAAATATCCGAACTGGGACTCGGCTCTATACGGCTCCTGCACAGTCAGCTCTACACGGCTCCTAGTCTGTACGCAGGCGCCGTATAGCTCCGTATAGAGCCGAGTCCCAGTTCGGATATTTTAGGAACGCGTGATACGCCTTAGCCGCACGTCAATCATCTACGCCTCTTCATAGGAACGCCTATTCCCCGCGGGAGTGAGAACCCGGAAGCCGGGTGAAAAAGAACTATAAGACGGTATGTACAGCGGAAAAAAAAAAAAATACCAGCATACTGGTATCGGCGTACTTTTTCTATGAATCTGGCCCTATGTATTTAAGGCTGATTTTATTATATATGATTTTGTAAAATAAATTTATATTTTTGTAATTCATACCGTACCACGAAAGTCCATATTGCCTCCACAATATCCCACTTTTCTATATAATAGGACAAAGGTACTTCAATTTTTTTCTTATCAAGTAGTGTTTCTTACATTAACTCGTATCATTGATCCCTAGATATACAAAATGATAACTCATTTAATTATCATATTACTACCAAAAACGGGGGGAATTTACTAAGACTGGAGCAGCTATTTCTGAAATAGATTGGGAATGATAATGACATTATGATGATATTATTTGCTAGACAACTTTATGAAATTATACAATATTTAAGCATTTTAGATTAAGGCCTCATGCACGCGGTACTGATGTTTGAGCTTTTGTTTTTTTGTTTTTTATGTAATTTCAGGTGTTTGTTTTGCTTGAATTTTCACATATTTATGTGCGTATTTGCACGTATAAGCCTGTTTGCACGTTCGCACCTACAATACCTTCCTAGGGCAAATTCATTCATATTTCTGACCAGGAGCACAGATTCTCCTTTTTCTTTTTTTTTTTTTTTTTCCTGAGGAATACTTGCCGCTTGTTTACCCGCCTGTGTACACAAGCACATTGTAAAAAATGGGCTACATTTTAGCTGAGTAAAAAAAAAATGCTGTACCAAGCTTTTTTAAGCTGCAAGAGGCCTAAAAAAAAGGATTGCAGGAAGAAGATAGGAAGAAAACCCTTGTTGTTCTCGAAATGAAATTTCCAAAAATGAAATTCTAGCTAATTTTGTTCTCAAGACACCAAAAATGAAAATATAGCTAATTAAGATAAGAAATCAACATGTGCCTTTAAATATTTCTGTGCAACAAAATAATTTTCAAATGAAATCTTCATACTGTTTATGTACCTTTAATGAAACCTAGATTTACTATGATTTGAATCTTTATTTTCTGTTCTATATTTTATTTCTATTTATTTTTGTCTGTTTTGTATGATGGTTAGAAATTTAAAAAAAACGTTTAGGCTTTTTTCACACTTAGTGGTGTCTAGTTAAAGGGTCACTAAAGGAAAAACATTTTTTTGCTGAAATGACTGTTTACAGGGTATAGAGACATAAAAGTTAACTGATTCCTTTTAAAAATGATTAAAAATAGATTAAATTCAATCATATGTGCCTGCAGTTTCACTTTCGTTTTTAAACTGGTTTCATGTTTCTGTGAAGTAAAGAGACCCACAGAACAAAAACAAACAAATCCAGGGCAGTGTTTTGTTTTTAAAATGAATCTGATTGGTTCTGAGGAGTTTTAGACACACAGTTTGGACCACAGTGAAAAGCTGCCATGAGATTTTTCATAAGGAGCCAGACAAGCAGGAAGTGTGGAGATCAGAGCAGAATTACAGCTACTTCAAAGCAAAAACGAACAATGAGGACATGAAACCAGGACTGCAGTAAGGTAAAGGAAGCTATTTAGCTAAAAAAAATAATTCCTTTAGTGATCCTTTAAGCTCTTTTGTTTTAATTGTATTTTAATTTATTGCACAAGTGTTAGAATTTGTTTATTAAATATCATAAAACAGTATGTTATTTAGAATGCCTGTAATATTATCTCTGTAAATATGTTTTATCTTACAGTGAATGTGTATAGATTTGCCTTGAGATCCGAAACTAGGTAGAAAGTACTATATGACTGATGAACTCAACTCTGATTAGGCAAAATAGCCAATACTGATTCTTAAAACAAAAATAAATCTGAATCTGTTTTCTGCACTTCTTATATATACTGAAGGTTAGAAGGAGGGGGGGGGGGATTTGGGACTTTAAATGAGATGCACTTTTAGCAGTATGCAATTAAATATATATATGGAATATAAAAAATGTTTCCATAATAGCCAGGCTCAAGGTTACCAACCAAAAAAACAATAAACCAAATTAACCTGTCTAGCTGTATGCATTAAAAACAGAGGTTTAGTTGCATGTATTTGCAAATACCTGTGTAAGCTGCAGGCCCAGTCGAGGCACTCCGTGTACTGCAGTCCTAACTATGAATTTTAAAGTCTCCTCAATAGGAGCACAGGAGTGCTAATCAAGATATAAGGGGCAGGTGATCACCTGACCATGCCCCTACCTATAGTAGGTCTAGCAAAAAAGAGCACTGGAAAAACAAAAGAAATGCAAGAGTGGAACCAAACATGCCTACCAAACCAAAACACCACCAAACTAAAGGCAGACCACATCAACCTGGGTCAGCTAGTCAAAAAATGACAATGCATAATTAACTGTAAATGGTAGATCTGTGGAGGCACTTTATTCCACTCCTGAAACGCATCTACATCCCTGGATAGTGTAAAAAAAAAAAGGGGGATAAGGTTGGGACTTTACATGAGGCATGTGATAGAACTACCACAGGCCTCCATCCCTGTAAATGGATAGAAGGGGGGCAGGTTTTGGAACTTTAAATGAGATGCGTTTTTAGCAGTATGCAATTAAATATATATATGGAATATAAAAAATGTTTCCATAATAGCCACGCTCAAAGTTACCAACCAAAAAAGCAATAAATCAAATTAACCTGTCTAGCTGTATGCATTAAAAACAGAGGTTTAGTTGCATGTATTTGCAAATACCTGTGTAAGCTGCGGGCCCCGTCAAGGCACTCCATGTACTGCAGTCCTAACTATGAATTTTAAAGTCTCCTCAATAGGAGCACAGGAGTGCTAATCAAGATATAAGGGGCAGGTGATCACCTGACCATGCCCCTACCTATAGTAGGTCTAGCAAAAAAGAGCACTGGAAAAACAAAAGAAATGCAAGAGTGGAACCAAACATGCCTACCAAACCAAAACACCACCAAACTAAAGGCAGACCACATCAACCTGGGTCAGCTAGTCAAAAAATGACAATGCATAATTAACTGTAATGCCCTGTACACACGATCGGTTCATCCGATGAAAACGGACTGATGGATTTTTTTCATCAGATATCCAATGAAGCTGACTTTCATCAGTCGTACGTACACACCATCAGTTAAAAAAACTATCGTGTCAGAACGCGGTGATGTAAAACACGACGTGCTGAGAAAAATTAAGTTTAATGCTTCCAAGCGTGCGTCAACTTGATTCTGAGCATGTGTGGATTTTAAGTTTTTTCACTGATGGATAAAAAGCCGATGGGGCCCACACATGATCGGTTTGTCTGATGAAAACGGTCCATCAGACCGTTTTCATCAGACGAACCGATCGTGTGTACGCGGCATCAGTGGTAGATCTGTGAAGGCACTTTATTCCACTCCTGAAACGCATCTCCATCCCTGGATAGTGTAAAAAAGGGGGGATAAGGTTGGGACTTTACATGAGGCATATGATAGAACTACCACAGGCCTCCATCCCTGTAAATGGATAGAAGGGGGGAGGATTTGGGACTACTGCCTAAAACGCATTTCATTTAAAGTCCCAAATCCTCCCCCCCTTCTATCCATTTACAGGGATGGAGGCCTGTGGTAGTTTTATCATATGCCTCATGTAAAGTCCCAACCTTATCCCCCCTTTTTTTTTATATATACTGAAGGTATTTCAGGAAATGTTTTTACAGGCAGTTTTAATAATGTCTTAATGCACTGCTGCTGTTTCAAGTTATTGTACCTTGCAGTGCTTTTTGACCTTAACTTGGCTTCAGCTAGATGTTTAATTAACATAACTTAGTAACCACACTGAATTTATTTCAGTAAATGTACTGCTATAGAGTCACTTAAAATACAAATTAAGTTTAGATCTCTGAATATGTGAAAGTGTTATTGTTTTCTCACTACTGGACTATATAACTTGTGGGTGGTAGTCAATTGGAAATCTGACCCAGTAGACAACTGGAGTGTTGTTTCTCCTGGGTGATGGCGCAAAAGTGTTTGGAAGTGACACAAGTCAGTTCTTTCACCCATTGAGTGCTCTGGCTCTGTGCAGAAGACATCAGCACAGATTTAATGGGGTATGGGACACTCTCTGGCACACAGAGAGAAAAAATGAACAACTATGAGTTATGCCAGAGCTCCTAAATTGATTTTTTTTGTGAATTCCACAAGTAAAGACCTTATAAAAAAGGTTTATAGTGACACTTTGCTGCAAATACTGGTGCTACTGACCACATTAGCTAGTGACTCTGAGAAGTCCACCTAAGATTCTCATTTGAAAAAAGTGTGATTGGGAAGTAGGGCAAACTGCCGTGTTATCTGCAGGCTAGTGGGCTAATAGCAGTAGAATACAACATAGGGGATAATTTCAATGCACATAGTGCCCCATAACCCACAGGCATGAAGAGGATGGCATCGCAGTTATATGGTCTTCTAAATAAATGGTGCTTATGTAGACAAAAATGGCAATTCTGACAATACCTTTGCTATAATCAAGCAACTGTTACAATGCGCATGCAATAAATGGGCACACACCGCAATACACATGCAAAAAATGTGCAATCAGATCTATCTATCTTGTATGTAAACACAGGCATTTAACATCTAGGTATATTTGACTACAGGAGCTCTCCATGGTGCTGCAACTGTGTTTGTACACAGTGGCTGCACTAGAATGGCTAAATATCACCTTTTGGAAACTTAAAACAAAAAGACACTAAATATACCTTTGTGAGCTGCCTATGCAAGAGGTGAAGATAGCCATGTAAGTAGTTGAGGCTGTGCTGCCGCCATTTTAGATGCGGCTTTTGTCAGTGATACTTGTGGCTTTACCGCTTTAAGTTTAGATTTCCGTGTGATATACATGCCCTTAAATATGCCCCTGTACTTCAGGGATAATGTAGATGCTGTGTGCATAATTTTTACAGTATTGAAAAATGTAAACGTATTGAAGCCAGTGGTCAACATAAAAGCCAGACAATTAAAATTTTGGATTTTTCCTTATCTTCAGTCCTTGTGACAATGATCACCAACATAAATAAAAAGGGTGAATCTCCCAAGCAGGGGCACAGATAAAAATCCGGACTTGGGTTCTAATTCTTCCCTACCTTGTTTAAAACCTAAAAAAGGTATATTTTTCAGTCACCATTATGTGTCATAAAAACACCATCTGACGGCAATTGTGGTTTTTACTTTTACACAGTAGTTAGAATTGTAAGATATTTACTGTATATATTGTATATTTCTATAGCAGAGTAACTAAATATATACAGGTTAAGGTAGATGTAACAAAAAGCTAAAATTATCTCTAGAATTTTGCAAGAGACAAATGAAATGATGAAAATTGTCTATATTCAATGTAATGCAATTTTTATGGTAAATAGACATATCCATGTAACGGAAATATATCATCACTTAATCATCAGTCTTTGGATAGCTCATTTGACTTTAGTGTTTCACCACTTTGATTGCTGATGGTTTTGATTGTTGCATTGTGTACATTGATTCTGAAAGCAAAAGTACTTTAACTATACAAGTGCTCGATTTCCAAAAATGTAGCTTTGGTACAATCAGACAGACCACTCAATCTTTTATAATCTTATATCTCGGCAGTGGCGTATCTGGGGCAGGGTACATCAAATTGCACAATGATGTGCAGACACTACCAGGTGCATTGTTCAGTGGTGAGGTTCTCCTATGCCGGTGATCAGTAGTAATGTGCTCCATTAAGTTGATAGTTAGTGGGACTTGAATAAACAACTGGTGCTAGTGTTTACCGGTATCTGCTTGAGGGAGAAGAGGCTCTCAGTCCTGAGCAACCAGCTGTGCTCTTTTTGAGTATTATCAGTGCTGGACTTAATGTAAAGAAGGCCTGGTTTGTCCCAGCACAAGCAGACCAAACATATGTTTACTATGGAATGTGACCGCATAGTTGCCAGGTGTCCCGGATTGCCTGGGACATTTCCAGGATTCACACCCTTTTCCCGGATTTATTTTTTCCCGGGAAATGTCCCGGGAAATAATTTTTTTCAAAAAAGATTGCCACCGCGGGCCGCCGCTGCTAGAGGTCCACGGCGCGGCGGAGACAATGTCTCCGCCGGCTGCCATTTTCAAGAAGACCAAACCACAGATCTTCTAGTACAATAGAAAATAAAGGTGCTGCTGCTGCTTGGAGTATCTTTATCTGCTGATTGTTAAACTCTGGAATACACAGACTTCTATTGTGGTGTAGGATCTGGGCCTGCTGTCCCTCCATCCTTCCTTCTCTCTCCTTCCTTCCTTCCTTCCTTCCCTCTTTCTTTTTCTCTTTCTTTCTCCATTTATTTCTCCTCTTCTTTTTCACCCTCCATCCTTGATTCATCTCAGACTCTAACCACACCCTCTTTGAGCCACGCCCGCTTCACACGCCACATTTTTCTACTACGGTGTGACACTCCTACAAATGCATGCCCTGCCCCCTAATTATAGCAAGGCCCCGCCTACATGCAAAAAAGTGTCCCGAATTTTTTTTTTGCAATGTTGGCAACTATGTGACCGTTGTACACCTTCTTGCACCTTCTTGCATGTTCGTGAGCATGCATGCATACTCGCCAAACAGACAATATAAACTGGAGCATTGCATGGAGAAATTGCTGAGTGGTCTTCAGCAAGTCCCTGTTTAAAACATGGCCTGTTATTTCTGTTTTCCTGTGTCCTGTCCGACTTGACTCCTGACTTGTAACTTGGCTGCCCAGCTTTTACTGACCTAAGCTTAAATCTTTGACAATGTTTCTGTCTCCTGAATTGTTCTAAATTCAAACCCTGATACTCATTTTTCCACAATTCAATAGACAGTAACAAAATGGTCAGATTAAAATTTCTGTGTTTAAAGTGGGTGTAACCTCAGACATGAAATATGAACAAAGCATATCCCTATACAGTGTGTACTTGTCTCAATCCAGAGCGCTATTTGTCTTTTCGATCTGCTGCTCCATTCCTCTGCTATCTGCATGAGCCGCTTCTGACAAGTTTTCCTGACACAAAGAGAAAAAAGGTGATGGGGAGGGAGTTCCATCACACAGCATGTGATTGACAACCTCAGCTCTGTTCCTCTGTGCTGTGTGAAGGGAGTGTCCCTTTCCTCCAATCAGCTTTCAGCTCTCCTCACTGAGTGTAACTTCAGCTCCCCACCCCTTGCTCTCTGAAAGCTCAGGCGAGCTGTATAAATTCTGCACTTCGAATAGCTGTATAGGAGAGAGGGCTGCAGATAAACAGGTACAACTTATGTAGGAAGATTTGGACGCCTAGCAGGAAGACGAGACACACTGAGACCACAGTTCACCACTGCCTGACCCGCCACCAAGATGGGGCAAGTGCCGGTCAGACAGTGGATGGGCAGGGGTCACAGTGGCTGCATTTGATGGGGCACAATGGCGGCATTTGATAGGCACAATGGTAGCATTTGATGGGCACAGTGGCAGCATTTGGTGGGGCACAATGGCGGCATTCGATGGGCACAGTGAAAGTATTATTTCTATTTGTACCATATAGCTATGTTAGGTGATAAAGCAATTAGCATTGACATGTTTTATCATATATATGTGGATAGATTGACATAATCAAGACTAATACAGATATCATAGCCCCACATTGGACATGAGGACAGAGAGTGACAGTCCACTGCCAGAATGGAGGGGAGCGCTCTTTTCTGGGGGAGAAGAGGATTGGGTACTTAAATGTGCCTTTCCTATTCCCTATTGCCCCACTGCAATATAGGACTTTTTAGTTTTAGTTTGGTTTTCATTTTGCTAAGTGAATAGCCCATTTGCCCTTAGTAAATCACACCTATAGAGTCTTAGTGAAGTGGTATTTACTTTAATCATTCGGGAATAAGGGCAAAATCCTTATTTTTTAAATTCCTGTACATATAATTGTGTATTTAAAATGATCACAACTTCACATTATTCACCTTGTCTAGTCTAGTAAACATTCACTTTTCTAAGTAAACATTCTCTATACCTTTATGTATGCTAACCAATGGCTCTATATAAATAATAGCACATTACCTCAGTGTCAATTTGCTATTCCATTCATTATTTTACTATATTATACACTGAAAAGCAGGCTAGTTTTCAATACCTGATGCCTGAAGTCCATGTATCTGAGATAAGCGGACAGTAAGTATGCCTGTTGATTACTTCATTATCTTTTTTTTTTTTGTTGTATTTTATTTAGTCTTTTCACAAGTAACAAATTCCACTTCAATATCCTAAATACTATGGAACTATGTAGCACAGGGGCATGCAACATATCACCTGGAACCATTGATATTAGGCTGTGCACCATCATTAAGGTATATGAAGTACCCTCCATTTTTGAAATATGACGTGCTCTGTTGGGGAGGGATTGGTATTTCTGTGGAGGCAATGCCTACTTCTTTATAATGCTTTTAAAAAAAAATGGAAGACAAAAGAACCTCCTTACATTGTTCTCTGTTGTCTTTTAGTGGCTGATCTCATTGTTTTTAAAACAATCACGTCAGATTTAAAACAAATAGAAAATAAAATGTTCAGCGCTAGCACCCTTGCAATAGAAGTGAATATATATAAAAAAAAAAAAAAACTTCTGAGAGAGGGAGAGTATAAACAATAATTGCAATGCTTCAACAATAAATTATAATTTTAAATATCATTATACCACAATATTTTAAATATATATATATATATATATATATATATATATATATAGAGATATATCTCTATATATCTATAGCTATATCACTATGTATATATAACTATTGAGATAGATCTATATAGATAGATAGATAGATAGATAGATAGATAGATAGATAGATGTGTGTGTATATATATATATATATATATATCTTTAGTAACAAATTCTTGTAATAGTCGAAATAGTCCAAAATGTGCATCACAATGCTATAAAAAATGGCACCACGTGAATTCACCAAATGTATGGAATGCGCATAAGCATCCACTATAGATCCGTATGGACCTCTGTCTCCATCTAACCAGAAGCAATCACCTCCACACCACCGAGTCACACTGCGGTGGAGTTAGATGTAAGTGACAGCGGCTTTGTTTTAAGCCAACTCTGGGTTGTTTTTATTGCTTGATGTTTGATTGTTAATCTGTTGTATGCAAAACGTTTATCAAACTACTACACTATAATAGCACTTTTATATATGGTGTTTGGTGTCAGTTTGTGAGCATACATACAGAGTTTTATTACCCCTATTGGAGAAGAGGTGTGGAGGTGTCAGGTGACTGTTCCTGGTGAGACGGTGATGGAGACCCATACTGATCTATAGTGGATGCCTACAAGCTGCTTATAATCTGGCAGCATAGATTTTTGGTGAGTGTGCATTCCATAAATTGGGCGAATGCAAATTCACGTGGTAACATTTTCTATAGTATGGTGATTCACGTGGACTTTTTGCACTTTTGGACTATTTACAAGAATTCGAATGACTTTTGGGATTTAAGGATTTATATACGGTATACTATTGTGGTATAATGATATTTAACATTATAATTTATCATTGAAGCGCTGCAACAATTGTTTATATTTAAACACATAACCTTTCTTAGCAATGTTGTGTTTCACATGAATGTCAAAGCATTTGTATTAGATTAGTATTACTAACATTACTAATTTATATATAAAAAAAAAAAAAGGATCAAACTTTAAACTTTTGAGTTTAACTATTATACAGTAGAGTCCCCAGAAGAAACAATACCAAAGACTTAGGGCCAGATTCACAGAAGAAATACGCCGGAGTATCTACTGATACTCCGGCGTTTTTTCAAATTTGCTGCGTCGTATCTTTAGTTTGAATCCTCAAACCAAGATACAACGGTTTCTGGCTTCGATCCGACAGGCGTACGGCTTCGTATGCCTTCGGATCGTAGGTGCAATACTTCGGCGCCTGCTGGGTGGAGTTCGCGTCGTTTTCCGCGTCGGGTATGCTAATTAGCTTTTTTTGGCGATCCACGAAGGTACGCGCGGCCGTCGCATTCTCTTACGTCGTCGCTAGTCGGCTTTTCCCGGCGTATAGTTAAAGCTGCTATTTCTTGGCCTATATTTAGACTTGCCATGTTAAAGTATGGCCGTCGTTCCCGCGTGAAATTTTTTATTTTATTTTTTGCGTAAGTCGTCCGTGAATAGGAAAGGATGTAACTCACGTCGACGTTAAAAAAATTACGTCGGTGCGACGTCATTTTGTGCAAAGCACGATGGGAAATGTCAAAACGGAGCATGCGCAGTACGTTCGGCGTGGGTACGCGCCTAATTTAAATGATCCACGCCTCATTTGAATTAGGCGGCTTGCGCCGGAGGGATTTACGCTACGCCGCCGCAACTTTACAGGCAAGTGCTTTGTGAATCAAGCACTTGCCCGTAAAATTTGCGGTGGTGTAGCGTAAATGCGATACGTTACGCCGCCGCAAATGTCTGTGAATCTGGCCCACAAAGCCTATAAACTAAGGAGGCAGATGATCTTAAATATTAACACATATTCCATATCTTATTGATTAAGAAAAGAGGAAAATGAAACAAAAGAAACAGTGATATTTCATCAACGACTTCTAACCATGCAAACAAGTGAAACAATGGATCTCTTTCGTTTCTGAATCAAGCATTGACAGAAGTCCAAATTATAACTTAAAGCAACCTTTCCTCATTCAGCATTTAGGCCTCGTACACACGACGGCGAAACACATAATTTTCCTCGTCGAGTTCCTTGTTAGGCTTGTTGACAAGCTTGCTTTGCGTACAAACAGTCAAGACAAAATCTCCTCGATCTCAAACGCGGTGACTACAACACATAGGACGGCAGGGGAAGTTTGATTCCACTTGCACAACTCTTGGGGCTGCTTTTGCTAATCTCATGTGTTTGCGTGTTAAGTAAAAGTTTGGTAAGAGACGATTTGCACTTTTCAGTCTGTTACAGCTTTAAAAATGTGTTCTCTCCATTACAAACACTACTTTTACTCCAGTCTCATACTTTACTCTGAGCAAGCGCGGGTTCCTTAGCATACACACGCTTGAGTTTCTCGTCGGAAACCAGCCCGACGAGGAACTCGACAAGCCAATTTGACTCCCGTCGAGGAAAAAGAGAACTTGCTCTCTTTTTGGCTCGACGAGTTCCTCGTCGAAAAATGTACACACGACCAGTTTCCACGGCAAAAAAACTCTCCAACCAAGTTTCTTTATGGATTCTGCCGAGGAAACTGGTCGTGTGTACGAGGCCTAACAGTAATAGCTGTCACATATGAACAACTTACAAAAACTCCTAGGTTCACAATCTGTAAACAAAAACTCTGATCCAGTCTGTCCCCTAAGGCCCAGTTATTCTCAACGTGGTTGTTGCTATCTTGCCTTTGTCCTTCTTATGACAGCCATATGTCACGGATAGAGATGAAGGCTTAGCTTCTGACATTTGACAAATAGTTAAAATTTGCATATCAGTAAGAAAGCTGTTGAGTCTGCTTATGCTGCATGTTTTGCATTTGAAACATCTTTAGGAGCAGATTATGGATGTACAACTGTGTTCATATGCTTGGGGAATGAAAAAGTTTACTTTAACACTATGCTCACAAAAGAATATTCTAAAAACAATTTAAAGTGCATTTACAGACTGATAGTTCACCTAGCCAAGTTTTGCTCACTTATTAATTCATTAGTGAAGAAAACTTTGAAACAGAACAAAGGAGTGGAGCCCAGCCAATTATTATTGCTGCATTGGCACCCCTATTAAATTTCACCACAGCAGAAAAAATATTTTTGAATTGTGACTTTCTTCTAGTTCATGAAAAGTAATTATGACAGCAACATAAAAATAAAGATTCAATAAATTTCCAATTTACAAACACCACTGATTACCCCTTGAGGAAATCATATCCAGGGTACAATGGTATTTTATATTTAATTTTGCTTATTAAACTATGGTCCTTAAAAGAGAAGTTCAGGTATTTACAAACATTTATGCTCATTTATACATCTAGGTGAATGAAACATCGATCCGATGCAACATCTGTCCCCCGCTGAGCAATCAAACACCACTGATCACTCAGTTCTCCCCTCCACTCTGAGCAGAGAGCCATGATGGTCAGTCAGCGACACTCTGCTCTCTCCTCCAGCGCTCACTGGAGTGCTGGGCTGTGAAGAGGTGGAAGAGGCTGGCTCAGGCTTTCAGAGGATCGCCGTGAGGCAGAGCCAGGTGCCGATCCAGGCTTCTGGGTGAATACTGACTATATGGTCAGGATAATTTTAGAGCCTGGACCCGCTCTGTGACATCAGCCGACAGCAACCTTCTGCCTGCTATCAGTTGAAAGTAGAACGAGTGCAGAACAAACAAAAAAGCTTTAGACATACTTCTTCTTTCATAAATTACAGATTTTATATTTATTCTACTCTGCTCTAAACAAAATTCACCCTAACACCAGGGAAGGTGTATGTTATAAAAGTATAAAATAAGATGGACATATAACTTCCAAGCTACTACACCTCCTGGTTTGAATGATCAGTTTGGTTTTTCTGTACGGTTGAAAGACAGAGTTGCACATTGTACGACAGATCATGTGAACAAATCTAATGCAGTGTCAGGTTTTTATTGAAATATTGTTTTATCTAATGCATAAAATAAATTGATCTATGTTTATATACCCTGAGCTATTGTTATAGTTTCTATTTCATAGACTGAAAAAAAGTCCCAATTAAAAAATGATTTTTAGTTTATTAGTAAAAATGTAACTTCTTACTGAAATCTTATGGGGAAATATAGGATATTAATAGAATAAACATCCCTATTAAACAAACAAAAAAATCTTATTCTTAGGTCCAAAAACCCATAGCAACCAATCACAAACCATGTTCTTCTGGTTGGAATTCAGCAGAATGAATTATAATTGGTTGCTAAGGAAGAAAAATAACTTTTCATTGAACATGGCCAAAAGTCTAGGAATATGTAGGTTTCTTTTGTAAATTGGAAACACACTGACAGATGGATCGGTAACAGCTAAGTAGGAGCCGAACACCACCCAGTTTGATTTGCACCAAAACTTACGAACGGGCAAACAATTTGGACGAACACCGTTAAAGTCTATGGGACACGAACATAAAAAATCAAAAGTGCTCATTTTAAAGGCTTATATGCAATTTATTGTCATAAAAAGTGTTTGGGCACCCGGGTCCTGCCCCAGGGGACATGTATCAATGCAAAAAAAGTTTTAAAAACTGAAGTTTTTTCGGGAGCAGTCATTTTAATAGTGCTTAAAGTGAAACAATAACAATGTGATATTCCTTTCCATTCTACAGTGTGCCTGTGAAGTCCCACAGCAAAATGACATTTCTAAAGGAAGACAAGTCATTTAAAACTGATCACGGCTGTAATGAATTGTCGGGTCTCGGGAATATAGATAAAACTCATTGAAAAAAATGGCATGGGTTCCCCCCCAGTCCATTACCAGGCCCTTTGGGTCTGGTGTGAATATTAAGGGCAACCTTGAACCAAAATTTAAAAAACAATTGCGTGGGGGTCCCCTCAAAATCCATACCAGGCTCTTCAGGTCTGGTATGGATTTTAAGGGGAACCCTGTGCCAAATTTAAAACAAAAAATGGCGTAGGGGTCCCCCCAAAATCCACACCAGACCCTTATCCGAGCGCGTAACCTGGCCGACTGCAGGAAAAGAAGGGGGTGAGAGAGCGCCCCCTCCTGAACTGTACCAGGCCACATGTCCTCAACAAAAAATAAAAATGTCCAGTGATGTAAATCCAAACATTCCTATAGACACACTCCTAAACCTTGTGGACAGCCTTCCCAGAAGAGTTGAAGCTGTTATAGCTTCAATGGTTGGGCCAACTCAATATTGAACTCTACAGACTTAGATTGGGATGCCATTCGACTTCATGTGCATGTAAAGGCAAGTGTCCCAATACTTTTGGTAATATAGTGTATATACCTCCTTTGCCATGTATTATCAAATGGGGAACTTCAAACTTTTGATGTCCTGAATCAAGAGGTTTCCCTTCCAAATGATATGTTCCCTTTCTCTGCTGGATGGTGTTTATAGGGCAAAACCCTGTAAATTGATTTCTACACTCTATGAGTTACTCCTTACCTTCCTCCAGGCCTCCAATTTGCCTTACACCCTTAAATCTTGCTGCGATTCTGTCTCTGATCGCCTTATACAACTTTATGTTGTACGCACGGTATATCTCACCTGCCTAGCATGGTTCCCTGACCCAGACATTGATAGATATTCAACCACATTCCTGCATGAAACTCTGTTTAGCACCAGGAAACTGGTGGCCCGTCAGTGGATGCAGGTGCTCCCCCACACTGGAGGAGTGAATAGCAAATATCAGTAACACTCTCCCTCTTAATAAGTTAATATATGTTATTAGAGGTTGCCCTACAAAAAATAGCAAAGTTTGGGACCGTTGCATGCAAACTGCAGACACCTGTTCTTAACCTCCCTGGCGGTATGATTCTGTCTGGAATTACGTACCAAAAGCGGTACAATTATTTTGCATGGAAATTTGGCATTTTATACTGTAGGCCTGTAATTTTTAGGAATAACTCACTTAAATCTGACCAAACAAGAGTCTTGTAGGCATCCCGGGTATGATTTTTTTTTTAAAACAAAATTATAAATTATAATATAATAAATAATTATAAATAATTATAACAAATAATAATATAATTATAATAAAAATTATTCAATAATGTAATCAACTCAAAATCACTGAAATTTGCTCAGTTGCAGAATTGTCGCTGTCATTACTTTTATTTTTTTATGACGTATTTCCCCACAAATCGCTATCGCACAATTCTGCAAGTGATTATAATTTATTATCGCTGTTTTCTAGCTGATCTAAAACCATTTTCGACATAAAGGGACACTTTTGGACAATCTACAGTTTTCAGGCAGAAAGAACAGTTTTTATTATATAAAAGTACATGTAGGGCACTGGGCAGACCACTAGGGACAAGGGGGGGTGGGTATTTTTTACATACAGTACTGTAATCTATAAGATTACAGTATACTGTATGTATAGTGTTTGTTTACTTTTTTGAATTTGGCGCCGTTCTCCGCTCCCGTGCGTCGTAACGTCGCAGGGAACGGAGCTCGGCGGCACACAGGGAGACTGTGAATCGAGTGAGGAGGACCCGCTCGCTCACACAGCGGGGTGGCATCGCTGGATCCAGGGACAAGGTAAGTAACTTGCCTGTGGATCCAGCGAGAAGGTAAGCCGCGCCGCTGCACACTCTGCACGTCCACCCCGAGCGTGACTCGGGGATACCGATCCTAACATTGAAAACCCACCCCGAGTCACGCTCGGGTTTACCACTAAGGGGGTTAATGACCTGAGGGCTTAGCCTCGCCTTATACATGGGTTGTGTATTTGACTTCTAATGTAGTAAGTAAGTACTTGTGTATGTCTGCATTGTGTACTTTTGATGGGACGGGGAAAGCATGTCTCTGTTATTTGGGGATGTGTTTTTTTTTGTATCCGTTTTGCCAGCAAAAGGGCAACTTTTGCAGGCTTTGCTATTCTCTTTTGCTTTATCTCATATTCCTAATGTCACCAGATGGTTGTTATCTTTTGTTTAGTTTGGTTGTATGTAACCATCTGTGTACCATTTTGTATTTCACAGTATAATGTACTGGAATCTCTTGCCTTTCTTCAATAAACATTTATTTTTTCTGTTAAAAAACTAAATTAGCATTGCTGCTAGGCTGCAGTCAGCCTGGGCTCGGAATTGTTATAGTCCAGGCTTTTGTTGGGTTTCCCTAAAGCTCCGTTTGTTATTTGCTGCTTCCTGCTGTTCAGGAGTGTCCCTGGTAGTAGATCAAGAAGATGCAATGGAGTTGATTTACTAAAGGCAATTAGGCTGTTTACTTTGCAAGGGAAGTTGCACTTTAAGGCCTCATGCACACTGGACGTTTTTGGACGTTTTTTTACAGCAGCTGTTTTTGGCAGTTATACAGTCAATAAACTCTCTATCATGTTATCCTATGTGTCCATGCACACATAGGCTGTTATCAGCAGTTTTGGGCAGTGGCATTTTTGAGCAGTCAAAAAAAACAAGTGGGTTCTAAGAGACGTTTTTCAGCTGTAAAAACGCTCTAACGCTGATAAACGTTGATAAACGCTCAAAAACGTCACTCACCAGCGTTTTTTTTACTTTTTGATCCAATGAAAAAAAAAATTCTTCAAGAAAAAACGCCAGAAAACGCTAACGTGGAAAAACGCTAAAAATGCAAATAAACGCTAAAAAAACAAGATTGAAAATGTTTCAAAAAAAAGTTGAAAGACTCACTGAAAAGCTGCTGGCATTTTTATAACGTTATTTTAATGTCCAGTGCGCATGAGACCTAAAAGGGAGTTTGCCCTAAAGCTTAGTGAATGAGGTGAAGCTCTGCTGACTTTCATCATCCACTCATGTGCAAGCAAAATGCTGTTTTTTTTATTTTACTTGCATGTGATTGGGTGTTCTATGCAAAGTGAAATAACACCACATCGCCTAGGCTCTGGCGAAATGCAGCTCCCCTTGCAAAGTGAATAGCCTACTTGTCTTTACTAAATCAACACCAATAACTCTAAGGTACAAATATCTATGTCTCCCTGGTCAATCACTAGAATGTTTATTGCCAGTGGAGCATACTGGGGAAGGATATAAATATTGCAAAAGACTCCAGAAAGATTATTTTGTCCTTATGTTCTGGCTCATTGGTTGTCACCAGAAAGGGAGGCTGTGTTGGAAGCCTTTGTCTCCCAGGCCTGCTGTAAAACAGAGTGAGCCAATGTCTGGTACAGTGCCTGGCTGGAGCATGCATCCAGGAGGAGAGGAGCTAGAACCTTGTTGGTGGCTCAATTGGAAAGGCATTTTTGTGCAGCCTGAAGCCATTAAACAGTCGGAACTGTACAGATTGTTGGTCTTGGCTTGATGGTTCTTTTTTCTGTATTGACTATTGCTAAAAGAAATGACTGGAGTCACGTTTCCACTCTTTGGGTATCTTGTGCCCTAACCCTCTTTTCCTGAGTTTGTTGTGCCTAATAAACTCTGCTATATGTTCTAATGTGATTGGCACCCTACAAAGAATCAAAGGTTCTCATCTGAGGTTTGAAATGCAAGCCCACTGAGCTGTCTGGGGGTCTCTCTCCTCTGCCCTACATGTTCTAAACAAATATTGCTGGTCTTTCTTATTCAACTATGCAAAACAATGCTATTCTGGTAGAGGTAATTCTACCTAAATGCCTCTATAAGTAATGAGTAAAAAAGCCTAAAGAAATAGTTGCATTGAAAAATTCAGCAGCTGACAATGTAAATTACGAAAATTCAAATAAAAGACAATGCTCGAAGGGGTGTCTTTCAAGGCAAAAGTGTTCAGAATACAGACTCTGGTTATGGATGTAGTAAAATTCTCAACATATCCTTCTGCTTCTGGTAAAAAAACATTCACATCACATAAGGTGTAATAAAAGTACAGCCATTCAAACAACTTGCTGAGCTAAGGTGCATAAATAAGCTTTAGATTGCAGCACAGGGTATAATGAAGCTATTACAAGAGTGGCGCATGTAGCTATAGAATGAGAAAAATAAAATAAGGAATCAACATAAATATCAGGTAAAATGAAAATCGCAACAACTAAACAATGAATGCAGTATTCTACAGCACAGTGGGACATTTAGGTTTAACTAAAATGCACCATGAAACAAAGTTATTTAGTGAGTAATATAAGGTATGGAAAAATAGTGGTTTAAAGAGTATCTAAACGTTGAAAAATGTTAATATATTGCAACCTTCCAGCTCTTATATATTATATCTGTATACATTTTCATTTTTCAGGCCAAGAACATTTTCAGCAACTTCAAAAAATATGTCACTTGTCACTTCCTATGAGATGACAAAAACAATGCAAACATCCTTTGTAAACCCGTTTTTTTTTTTTTTTAACTAAGGCTTGTACATTGTACAGTATAGGATTTCATGTCATCTGTGCCCAGTCTTGCCACAAAGAGTTAATCCAGCTCTGCGCAGTCCTCTTATCTTTTTTCAGTGAGATAAAAATGGACAGACAGAGACATAGGAGTCCAGTTTCTCCCCCTTGCTGTGAATGACAGGTGAGTTACATATCTCATGCACAAGCCTGAGAGAGACACATTCTGTGTACTTCAGATCCCCTCCTCCTTTCTTCTCCAGCTCTCCCAGGATTGGCTGCTCCACACCTCAGCATGATTGGGCATGCTGATGTCATGTGGTGATTTTTCTGGGTTTTGACTGGATGTTAGTGATCATAGCAGAAGTTCAGTGTAAGAAATACACATGAGAAAATCCATGTTAACAAAGGGAGTGTAGAGGTGGGCGGGGAATCTACTGACATCACAACTCCACCCATGAGCTCCGGACAACAGACCCACCCACAGAATCTGTAGTTTTTTAGGTCTCATAACAGAGGGGAGACTTTTGACAGGTAAGGGTACATGGAGGAGGCATGTATATCCTTATATATAACCACTATGGTAGTAGTTTAGAAAGGAAGAGAGTGGGTTTACATCCACTTTAATGTAATTGTAAATGACCACTTTGTAAAACAACCCATTCAGTTTAAAATAGAAATGAAAGGCAAAACATCTGTGAATGGATATTAAAAAAAAAACATTAAATCCTTTTTTTCCCTTTCTTAAAAGTAATTAGATTTCCTCTGTTCTCAGCTGATAAGAGCTGGGGGAGGGGAAACGGCAGTACACTGAGCTTCACAGTAAATGTCTGTGCAGGGGGGCGTGTCAGAACAAGTCTGATCATTGGAGGAGAGCAGACTGAGTTCCCAGCATAGCTAGAGAACTGACCATGGTGTGTTCCCCAACTCAGTGTGGCCAGTTTTCAATAGGAAAGCAGAGGGACTGGCAGGATCACCAGGGATTTCACACACAGAAAACAATACCTAGAGAACAGGAGAAGTACATGGTACAGCAGACGCATATCAAGAATCTAAAAATGTTGGGGTAACAAACGCTTTAAATTTATTGTGTAAACTTCCGATCTCATCAATCAAGTTTGTATTGGTAATGAGCAAAGGCAGACATGGTAGAAGTTCAGCTTGTATAACAACCATGGCTCCTTCTATAGATACTATAGAGAAGTGAGTGAAGATGAAGGGAAAGCAAGTGTGTTATTTTTAGGATTACCAGGTTAAAATAAAGATTTTTGTTTTTGAGTTTAGATATGCTGTAAGGATACCTGAAAAGAAAGTAGTCCGCCATTGAGTACCCGCATCTAAAGTTCTTAGTTGCCTGCTGTTGTGTTGTAAAAAGATGTTGAAAAGACATACAAAGCTGTGCAGCTGGTTTACCTGAGCAACTCTGTAGTATGTACTGAACATTGCCTGTTTGCCACCACATCAGAGGGGGCGGGGTCACCCGTCACGTCACTGGGAAAGCCTGGCTTTTCCGTTGCGTCAGAGGGGGACGGGGTCACATGACAGATGGCTCCGCCCTCACCTACATAAGAGCTGTCACTAGCTGAAGCCGCATCCGGTGGAGACAGGTGATGCGCTGCGCTGCAGACATCTCATCGCTGGATCCTGGACCTGGATGAAGAGGAGATCTTCTCATCGCTGGACTCCGGTGGAGAGGAGATCACCCATCGCAGGATACAGGCAGCGTTGGAGCGGAGACCGAGAGTGGATTACCACCGCTGGAATCTTTTTTTTTATTTTAATTTTTTATTTTTAATAAAGGAATTTCCCAACGGTGTCTGTGTTTTTTTTTACAATTTGTTACACTTTCTTTGTAAAATGGTAGGGGTACAATGTACCCCATTACCATCTCACATGGGGGGCAGGATCTGGGGCTCCCCTTGGTTAAAGGGGTCTTCCAGATTCCGATAAGCCCCCTGTGCAGACCCCCACAACCACCAGGCTAGGGTTGTGGGAATGAGGCCCTTGTCCCCATCAACATGGGGCAATGGTGCTTTGAGGGGTCACAGACCCCCAAAGCATCCTCCCAATGTTGAGGGCATGTGGCCTGGTACGGTTCAGGAGGGGGGACCCTCTCTCGTCCCCCCTCTTTTCCTGCGGCCTGCCAGGTTGCGTACTTGAATAAAGGGTCTGGTATGGATTTTTTGGGGGGAACTCCACGCCATTTTTTTTTATTTGGGCTGGAGTTCCGCTTAAAATCAATTTAATTTGACGCGGGGTTCCCCTTAATATCCATACCAGATCTAAATGGCCTGGTAATTGAATTTGGGGGGACCCCCATGCATTTTATTTTTTTTGCTTTTTGGAAGCACAACATATGATTTAAATGTCAGGGTCCCTTAGAAACTCCTTGTGCTCTTCAAAGGGCTTTCCCTTGAAGTAGGATTTCTGAGAGCATGTGGGTGTTGTAAAAGAGACAGCTGCAGCTTGGGTTATTTTGTCTTTGTTCATTGTCACCACTTGTAGTGGGTTTAACTCCAATCTTTCTAGCAGAGACATTTCTAAGTCTCAGGCCTCGTACACACGACCGAACATGTCTGCTGAAACTGGTCCGCAGACCAGTTTCAGCGGACATGTTCGGTCGTCTGTACGTCCGACCGGACAATTTTCCGGCGGATCGGACAGGTTTCCAGCGGACAAATGTTTCTTAGCATGCTAAGAAACATGTCCGCTGTAAGCCTGTCCGTCGGACATGTTCGGTCGTCTGTACGACTTACCGGACATGTCCGCTCGGCCGAAAGCCCTTGCATGCGTCGAAGTGATTCGACGCATGCGTGGAAGCATTGACCTTCCAGGGTCGCACACGTCGCCACGTCATCGTCGCCGCGACGGCGCGGCCACGTCACCGTGTATCCTGTACGCGGGGATTTTGGTTTGATGGTGTGTACAACCATCAGACAAAAATCCGGCAGCGGACATGTCCGATGAAAACGGTCCGGCGGACCGTTTTCATCGGACAGTCCGTCCGTGTGTACGAGGCCTCAGGAGTTGATTTACATGTTTTTGTAGATTTGTTTTTAATACTATCAACAGACTCCTCTATTGCACTATACTTGAGCGGTCCTGAAGAAGCAGTGGATCCTCGAAACGCATTGACCTATGCTAAGGACTAGTGCACCTATTTTTGTAATGTAATTTATGTAGCCATGTTGGTGCTGTGTTTTTTTAAATTGTATAAAATAAAACTATGTTCTTTTAGAAATGTTTTGGGGTAAAATATTTTCTTCTTTTTTGAGTGGGTATAACATTTTCTTTTTCTCCTTTTTTGAGTGTACATAGAGGTGTATTTAAAGTCCCAAACATATACACTACACTTCCCAGATCTATTATATCGGGATGACACATCTATGTCACCATTGTTAACTTATACAAACTCCTTTCCATTAACACTTTGCTCTATCAAATCAATGAATTATCAGACATGTCTGCCCTGTTTTTTATAATTCTTTTTAAGCTCCAAGGAAGGCTTAACTGTACATTTAGGTCTAGCAGATAACTCTACTTTTCGCACATCAGCATCATCTCGGAAAAGAAAAAGTTTCTTACTGTTCAACTGTAGTCACTGCACAGATTCTCAAGACATGTTGTGCAAATGTGAGCATAGTAGTTATATCAGTTTGCCGTCACAAATTATGCAGAAAGCACATGTAGCGGTTGCCCCGCGGGCCCCCACCTCCCTCTGGCCGCTGCCATGATTACACAAGCTCTCAGGGAGAGAGAGTGTCAAGTACCTGACTGAGGAACCTGAAATGACGAGGGTGGCCTCTTGCACAATTCATGTCCAAGCACCCCTGGTAGTGTAGACAGAGAGGAACCACTATATTAACACTTTCAAGAGGGTAGGTCATGTCAATCATATAATCACTTGGTAGACAATGTTGCTAGTGGTAACGCTTGATGTCCTTTATCCTTATATGTGTAGCACTACCCCCCGAAGGAGCTGCTGGTTTGATTTGGGTGGCATGTTATCTCTATATCTCCGCTGTCTAGGGTACTTGATGAGAGCTGCAGTAAAGACAATGTCCACACGACAGGTGTCTTTTCTGTGCTTTTATTAGGGATAGCAAAAATAGGAAACGGCAGATTCAGGTGTAACTGGATATGGAAAACAGTCCTGCTTCCAACGACAACTTTACTTCGCCACTCCAGCCAGAGTGGACATAGTGCATCTGGACAGGCCTCTCTCACCAGCCTGGCAGCCAGATTGTCACTCGGATGAATAGGATTAAGTCTCTGCCACAGACCCTCCTAAAGATTGGAGCTTGGTTTCACCCGGACAGGCTCCTCATCAGGCGGCTTCCTTCAAATGGACGGACAGCCCAGGACCACTTGGCAAAATAGGAACCCAGTCGTCTCACTGGATCCACAAACTAGATGAATGTGCTCCGGACCAATGTGGTCCCGGAGCCAGGAACACTGCGACACACACACACACCCCGGCCAAGGACGGGAACACAGCGACTCAGAACCAATGGTGTCTGCCGTTTAAATACCCCTTCCCAGCATGCACAGCGAGGCGATCAACCCTCCTGATTGGATGCCGGGAAGAGATATCCAACTACACTTGACCCCACTGCTGCCACCTGTTGGCCTGGGGTGGAACTCAGTACCCCAGACAACGACAGTATGCACAAACAGTACAGCCAAACTGAAACAGAGGCCCAAAATGTAACCAAATAACAGGTTCAGAGCCAACTACCTCTCTGAACTCCCTCTAAATTTACAGTAGCACCGGCTCTGAAAATAGCCAGGCGCTACACACTCCCCCTTCTTAAACAGACACCGTCCTCAGTGTCACCTACCTGAATCTGCTTAAACAGTGAAGGAAAAAAAAGAGAAATGTAGAAGATAAAAAATATAAAACTCTTTGCAATTTACATTATAATACATTTGACATTAATATGCCTAACTATCTAGTCTGCCCATTCTCTGACAGTCTTGATAGTCAACAGGACCTGAAAAACAAACAGAAAATACACACAAAATATCACCATATTTACAGTCACTAGGAGTGAATGAAGCTGCACCTTCTCTCAACAAAGGCGAAACCTCCTTCCTCCCCCTAGGAGCATCAAAAAAACTAAGTGCTATGCAGTTGCGAACTGTGGAGGCCTAAAAAAAAAGTCTCTCCTGGCAGAAAGTTGCAGAACACCACCCTCTAGCGGCAGTGTTCTGATAGAGCAAGTGCAACATAGTCCATTATCAGGACATAGAACATGTTGGCAGAGAAGAACTCCCCTTCTTCTTTACTTGAGCAGTGAAGTCCCCAGGAACCTAGTCTAACTGACTAAACATTTTATCCCCCCCCCCCCAAAGTCAAACACATCAAAACCCATGTGGGAGGGAAAAAAACACAAAAATCTTCCTGTTCGGGACTTCTTCAAGCAGCAGCAAAAACAGCAAACACTGTGGGCCTTTTGTTTTGGCTCACAAATAAAACCTGGGATCAGGCAAGGTAATGACATCTCCTTGGTCATTCAGCGTAGTGATCGAGTAAACCCGTTCAATCTTTCCGGGGCTTTTGATAACCACCCGATCATGGTAAATGTGCCGTCCGTGGCTCCAGGCTTCCAGGCAAACTTTAAACCGGTGGAAAACACGAATGAAAGAGTAGTCAGTATTGCGGGCGGGTTTTGGCACATTTAAATATTCCCAAATGGCGTCTTTGCACCATTCCTCTTACATATTCTCAATCTCCTGCATGAGATCTGCGGGCACACAGGGGAACTCCCACCCATATTCAAGGGCCACCTTTTTCATAATGATTCGCTGAAGGCGAGCAAGCTTTGGCAACAGGTGGGAGTGTCCCAGTCCCGGCATAACAAGAGCGTCCGGGGCTCTTTTCAACACAGGTAATGCAGCTTGGGGTACCACAGTCTCTCGGGTCTCATTACCTTTTGATACTGCGACTTCCCAACTGGTTTGCGGGATATCCGCCCACGGCGTGGTATCCCCTGTATCCATTGGAGAACATTCTCTGGAGTTGCGGGTAGGCAGAGCACAGAACCCTTTACTCCATTGCAGCTCCGGCAGCTCCAGCTCAAACCAATGGTCATCGCCCGCGTCGGAGGAGGAATCAATTTCAGAGCTATGATACTCCTCTGCGGGCAAACAGACACGTTCAACTTTTGGTTTACTGACCTTGCCCTGCTTTCTAGACTTCTTCTTTACCTCGACAGGGGCAACATCCTGCCTGGAGTCCGGTCCAGATGTACGCAGGGGTAGGCCTCGACCACAGCCGTGGGAGACCTTTTTGGGGCCCACTTTCTCCAGGGTGAGCCATGCGGGCACCACCGCCATGCATGTAGTTTCGGTGGCAGCATCCACTTTCGCAGCAGGCACAGTTTCACTAGCATCACAGTCACTTGCATTGGGGGACACCATTGGGGTGGCGACCGACGACAAAGTGGCAGCAGAAGTCGTAGTAGCGGTAGCAGTATCAGTGGTGGGAGCGGGCCAGGGTATGACTTCTTCTGCTGTCACAATCCCGGTGACCCAGTCAACCCGGTATTCGCGGGGTGACTCCGTAGGTTGCTCCACTTGGAACAGATGCTCCCCACACTTCTTGCATCGGACGAATGGCTGAATCCTGATAGCCAACTCCGTGCATCTGGGGCAAGACACCCCGAGCGCCTCCACGCTGCCGCTAGTGAACAGCACGAACCTCACCCAGGACTTCATCCGTATTCCGGTGTCTGTCAAAGAAGCTCCAGGAAGGACAGGCATCGGGTTAGCTCCCGTGAAGGACATGGGAGGTCTCAGCCTCTCGGGTGGCTCTGGGAACGCAGACATGGTTGCACGATCCTTTCTCGTGGGCGGGCAATCACTCTCTCCCTTGGCGCCAAACTCGCCCTACGTCTCACGCAGGGGGGGTAACTCCTCCCACTTCGAGTTCTTTTCTTGCACATTGCTGGGACACATCACTCCATCGCACGTGTGCCCAGAACTTTTCAGTACCTGAATTTAACCCCTTGTTCACCAGCACAGTCCAACACCACGACAATTCCAAGCTCTCAATGGTGGAAAAAACACAAAAATCGTTCGGTTCAGTTGCCAGAGGTAACAACCAATCTCGGACGAGCCCCCACATGTAGCACTGCCCCTGAAGGAGCTGCTGGTTTGATTTGGGTGGCATTTTACCTCTTTATCTCCGCCGTCTTGGGTACTTGATGAGAGCTGCAGTAAAGTCAATGTCCACATGACGGGTGTCTTTTCTGTGCTTTTATTACCCAGCCAGGTAAAAATGATAAACAGTAGAAAGGTGAAGGGATAGCAAAAATAGGAAACAGCAGATTCAGGTGTAACTGGATATGAAAAACAGTCTGCTTCCAACGACAATTTTACTTCGCCACTCCAGCCGGAGTGGGCATAGTGCATCTGGACAGGCCACTCTCACCAGCCTGGCAGCCAAAGTGTCACTCTGGTGAATAGGATTAAGTCTCTGCCACAGACCCTCCTGAAGATTGGAGACAACTTCGGTCCAAAATCCTTCTTGACTGGATTCAGCACCCGGTTCTCCTTCACATAGTTTTGGTTAAATCAGCAACTGATAGGCTACCTGCGTCCAGCCTCTCAGAACCCAAGTGTCCTCTGATGAATGGACAGGCCTCTCCTGAAACACCAGCCTCGTGTTCGGTACCCCCCGGACAGGCTCCTCATCGAGCGGCTTCCTCCAATTGGACGAACAGCCCAGGACCACTTGCCGAAATAGGGACCCAGTCGACTCACTGGATCCACAATCTAGATGAGTGTGCTCCGGACCGAGGCGATCAACCCTCCTGATTGGCTGCCGGGAAGAGATATCCAACTACACTTGACCCCACTGCTGCCACCTGTCAGCCTGGGGTGGAACTTAGTACCCCAGACAACAACAGTATGCACAAACAGTACAGCGAAACTGAAACAGAGGCCCAAAATGTAACCAAATAACAGGTTCAGAGCCAACTTCCTCTCTGAACTCCCTCTAAATTTACAATAGCACCGGCTCTGAAAATAGCCAGGCGCTACACATGTAAAAGAGGGACGCTGATTATACTGTCCATGAGGTCTGTCAACAGCACTAGAAGCACAGTTTCAGTTGGACACACAGGGCCGGATTCAGATAGGAGATACAACGGCGTATCTCCTGATATGCCGTTGTATCTCTGAGTGCGGTCGGTCGTATCTATGCGCCTGATTCAGAGAATCAGTTATGCATAGATATCCCTAAGATTCGACAGGTGTAAGTGTCTTACACCGTCGTATCTTAGGCTGCATTTTCAGGCTGGCCGCTAGGTGGCGCTTCCGTATGTTTACGCAAGGAATATGCTAATTAGGTAGATACGGCGATTCAGAAACGTATGTTCGGCGGCGCAATTTTTTACGTCGTTTACGTTAGGCTTTTTTCGGCGTATAGTTACCCCTGCTATATGAGGCATAGCTAATGTTAAGCATGGCCGTCGTTCCCGCACCGAGTTTTGAAGTTTTGCGTCGTTTGCGTAAGTCGTTCGCGAATAGGGCTGTACGTCATTTACGTTCCCGTCGAATCCAATACGTCCTTGCGGCGTACTTTAGAGCAATGCACACTGGGATTTTTTACGGACGGCGCATGCGCCGTTCAAAACAAACGTAAAAAAAACGCAGGGTCAAGTAAAATTTAAATACAACACGCCCCCAACATCCCCATTTGAATTAAGCGGCCTCACGCCGCAACACATACGTTACGCCGCCGTAACTAAGGGCGCAAGTTCTTTCCGAATACAGAACTTGCGCCCAAAGTTACAGCGGCGTAACGTATCGGAGATACGTTACGCCGAAAGAAAGATGCGCTCATCTTTCTGCATCCGGCCCACAGTTGTTAAATCAAGCTTTTAAAGGGTCACTAAAGGAAAAAAAAATGTTTGCTGAAATGACTGTTTACAGGGTATAGAGACATACAAGTTAACTGATTCCTTTTAAAAATGATTAAAAATAGATTAAATTCAATCATATAATGTGCCTCTAGTTTCACTTTTGTTTTTAAACTGGTTTCATGTTTCTGTGAAGTAAAGAGACCCACAGAACAAAAACAAACAAATCCAGGGCAGTGTTTTGTTTTTAAAATGAATCTGATTGGTTCTGTTAAGTTTTAGACACACAGTAATGACAGCTTAGACCACCTTGAGAAGCTCCCAGTACTGTGGTTATAAGGAAACAGGCAACCAGGAAGTGTGGAGATCACAGCAGAATTACAGCTACTTCAAAGCAAAAACGAACAATAAGGACATGAAACCAATACTGCAGTAAGGTAAAGGAAGCTATTTAGCTAAAAAAAAAATTCCTTTAGTGATCCTTTAAGTCTCCAGAGGTCTCAGTTCTTTTTAGTCCCTCATGTACATTTCAGAGTCACAAATTATTTTAGGTGAATGTATAGGGATGTACTACATCGCTACTACTTAATAATAAGCAAGAAAAAACACAACAAAAAAAAACCAAATGGTAAAGCTGCATACAAAGAAAGGTGTACAAAACCAATAAAACATACAATGTGAGGCAAATTTGCAATTTGCACTGGTCTGTGTGTGGAAAAGCGGGATGTGTTTTTGTGTTTGTTTGTTTTCACACAATGGTTTGATATATAATTTTGCCTCAAATTATTTTAGGTGTCACTGTAGAAATAGCTTCATAGATCACAGCAGGCAGATGATATATCACACTGGATACAGCCAGCACACAGCCAATGGTGATATACAACACGAAGGCACGACTTGTGGCAATTCAATTGATGAACAGTGAATTTAGACAAATAAGCAAGTATGTCTGATCATAAATTGCCACAGTGTCGGTGTCAGTGATGGCTGGTATTTATGAACACACAGCTGCTTTCTGGGGCTGTTCACACATCCTCCCTGCGTTGTAGCCATGGAGGGGGAAAAAATAATCCAGCCTTTGATAGAATGCTTCAGTAATGACGATCCCTCTTTCCGCGCATGCTCAGTCTTTACGGCGAGCAGGGACGTAGAGCAGATGACTCGCAGCAAGCCTCTGCAATGACTTCTGGGAGCAATGACAAAAGCTCCCAGAAGACAGTGCAGGTAAGGGAAATGACGCTCTACCCGCAGACTACCTGCAGTTAACACAGGCAGGAAGGAGAGTGACAGATGAAGATAAGACAGGTACTGTCACAAAAAAAAAATCAGTTTCTTCCTTCATTCGAGACTGCAATGTAAAATAGGGTGGAGCTCCGCTTTAAGCCAGGCATAATACATTTCAGATTCATATATATTATTACAATTATTTCATCCACAAGTGCTTTTTTTTACCACTACTATTACTTTATATTGGCTCTTAAAATTTACAAATGCAGCAATTTAAAATTTAAATGAAAGGTTTAGCACTGGGAGACACCTTTTGAAAGATAAATATTGCATTTTATATACTATATAGATCAGATCAAAATGAGGGACAAATGAGGAGGAAAGAGGTACAGAGGGACATTGCTCCAAATCAGGGACAGTCCCTCGAAATCAGGGACAGTTGGGAGCTATGGAATGGTCTAAAGTGGTTATAAAAGACAGGGATTTTTACAATTAAAAAAAAATACATAATTTAAAATGTACAAATATGTGCTATCTATGCAAATATATATGTAAGGGTGCAGTACCAATAAGGAAGAATTGTAATATAAACTCTGTTGTAAACAGTCCTATCCAAATATCATATATGGGAGCTTTTGGTCTAATGTGTGTACACACCATCAGACCAAAATCCCGTGGACAGAGAACGCGGTGACGTAGAAGACACCGACGTTCTCAAACACGGAAGTGCAATGCTTCCACACATGCGTCGAATCAATTCGACACATGCGCGGGATTTCGGTTTGCTGCACCATTGAGCAGTGTATCCTGACGGTGGAGGAATCCCGCTGTCAAAATACAATACTACAATGGGGAAGATTCCTACATCTTCCTCGCTTGTGTGAATGCAAAAAAACGTGTACCCAGCTTTAAAGACCAGTTGCGTGCATATTGACGGTCCCTTGTAAAATATAAGGAGCAGCATTTTGCTGTAACATGATAGTACTCACCTTCTCCCCAAAGTTATTACCAGGAACCCAGCACTCCATGATCCAGTGCCCGTCTTCTTCTGGGTTTAAAGAGGATCCTCCATGTCACATGACCTGCCAAATGACACCTAAAAAAGGTATGTATTGTACACAAGATTTTTATTTATTTTTTAAAGTGGGGATAATAGACTAGGGGGTCAAGAAACTTGAAGTTAAATAAACATACAATGGGGTTTATTTACTAAAGGCAAATCCACTTTGCACTAGAAGTGCACTTGGAAGTGCAGTCGCTGTAGAGCTGAGGGGGAAATCATTTTTGTTTGTACATGATTAGATGATAGAAATCAGCAGAGCTTCCACTCCTTTCAGATCTTCCCCTCAGATCTACAGCGACTGCACTTCCAAGTGCACTTCCAGTGCACTAGTAGTGCAAAGTGGATTTGCATTTAGTAAATCAACCCCACAGTTTCACATGCCACAGTACATGATATAATACTAATGTAGTGTGTTGCATTATGTGCTCTGCATTTGTCAAGATCAATGTACTACAGAGATTCATTTATTAGTATTTTCACCATACTGCACCCAGTGCAGGCTATTAGAGGTGTTGAAGGAACGTAAACTCAACACATCTTGTTTTATTCCCTGCATTCATCATGGCCTCCTTCTCGGTATGGGGGGTACAACCTATGTGTGATTAACCACTTGCCGTCGCCGCACCGTCGAAATACGTTCACAAGGTGGCTCTCCTAGGCGAGATCACGTTATATGACGTCCTGCCTATTAGCCGCCACTAGGGGCGCACGCGCCACTAGGGGCCCCCCGCTCGCCCCCGACTCCCGTGCGTGTGCCCGGCGGGCGCGATCGCCGCCGGGCACACGCGATCGCTCGGTACAGAGCGGGGAACGGGAGCTGTGTGTGTAAACACACAGCTCTCGTTCCTGTCAGCAGGGGAAATGCTGATTTTCTGTTCATACAATGTATGAACAGAAGATCAGTGTTTCCCCTAGTGAGGCCACCCCCCCCCCCACAGTAAGAACACACCCAGGCATACTTAACCCCTTCCCCGCCCCCTAGTGTTAACCCCTTCACTGCCAGTGGCATTTTTATAGTAATCTAATGCATTTTTATAGCACTGATCGCTATAAAAATGCCAATGGTCCCAAAAATGTGTCAAAAATGTCCGAAGTGTCCGCCATAATGTCGCAATACCGAAAAAAAAATCGCTGATCGCCGCCATTACTAGTAAAAAAAAATATTAATAAAAATGCCATAAAAATACCCCCTATTTTGTAAACGCTATAACTTTTGCGCAAACCAATCAATAAACACTTATTGCGATTTTTTTTTACGAAAAATATGTAGAAGAATACGTATCGGCCTAAACTGAGGAAAAAAAATGTTTTTTTATATATTTTTGGGGGATATTTATTACAGCAAAAAGTAAAAAATATTCATTTTTTTCAAAATTGTCGTTATATTTTTGTTTATAGCGCAAAAAATAAAAAACGCAGAGGTGATCAAATACCACCAAAAGAAAGCTCTATTTGTGGGAAAAAAAGGACGCCAATTTTGTTTGGGAGCCACGTCGCACGACCGCGCAATTGTCTGTTAAAGCGACGCAGTCCCGAATCGCAAAAAGTACTCTGGTCTTTGGGCAGCAATATGGTCCGGGGGGTAAGTGGTTAAAGGCATATCTATCTTAATTTTATGTTACTTTTGCTGAGGAGAGCTTACAGCAATATTACCTGGGTAGTTATATATTTTTGGAAAAGGCTCCCTTATTATTCTGACCAATGTCCAAGACACTTTGGGGCAGATTCACGTAGATGGGTGTAATTTTGGGCGGGCGTAACGTATCTGATTTACGTTACGCCGCCGCAAGTTTTTCAGGCAAGTGCTTCATTCACAAAGCACTTGCCTGTAAAGTTGCGGCGGCATAGCGTAAATCACCCAGCGGAATTCAAATTTGGCGGGTAGGGGGCGTGTTTCATTTAAATGAAGCGCGTCCCCGCGCCGAACGAACTGCGCATGCGCCGTCCCTAAAATTTCCCGGCGTGCATTGCTCTAAATGACGTCGCAAGGACGTCATTGGTTTTGACGTGGACGTAAATTACGTCCAGCACCATTCACGGACGACTTACGCAAACGACGTGATTTTATACATTTTCGACGCGGGAACGACGGCCATACTTAGCATTGACTGCGCCTCATAGACCCAGGGGCAACTTTACGCCGGGAAAAGCCTAACGTAAAAGTTGTAACTTTACTGCGTCGGCCGCGCGTACGTTTGGGAATTCGCGTATCTAGCTAATTTGCATACTCGACACAGAAATCGACGTAAGCGCCACCTAGCGGGGGAAAAAAAATTGCAGTTACGATCCAACAGTGTAAGAGACTTATGCCTGTCAGATCGAATGGATATCTATGCGTAACTGATTCTAAAAATCAGTTGTATAGATACGACGGCGCTAGGCAGAGATACGACGGCGTATCTGAAGATGTGCCGTTGTATCTCTTTTGAGAATCTGCGCCAGTGTACCTGATAAGTTCTGTACACGCGACCAAGAATCCCGTCTGTTTGAAAACCGTCGGTTTTCCAGACGGGATTCCTGCCAAGCTTGCCTTGAAAAGCCATGTATACACACGGCCACACAAAAAACCTGCCGTTCTTTTGAATGGCAAGAACGTGGTGACGTCGAAGACTACGAAAAGCCGGCTAAATTACTTTCTATGCTACCGCAAATGCATCGAATTGTTATTGAGAATCCAGATGGGAAAATAGAGAGCAGGTTCTCAATTTTTTTCCGGCAGTTTTCCTGTTGGGAAAACTGCTAGGGAGCATACACACAGTTGGGATTCCTGGCCAAAAGCTCTCCTGGCAGTTTTCCTGCCGGGAAAACCGGTCGTGTGTACGAGGCTATAGTCAAACACAAACTATATATATTTACTTTGAATTCAGCATGTTTTTTTTTTACTTTGCTGTTCCTCAGATGCTTGCTAACTTTACTTACACTTCGATGTGCAGTGATTGGTTTTGACCTTGACTTTTTGACTGTTCAGTTTTCATCGCCATAAAGATTTGGCATGATGGATTTTAGAACATAAAGGCAAAGATCATGTTGGTAGAGTTTTTGGTATTTTATCCTGATACTATTTATATTGTTGTGAAACGTTTTATGGAATAGGTTTAGTTTAAAGCCACACTAAATTATTTTTTTACATTTTGTACAACGTGGGGAAGGTATAGGATCCCTGCTAGGATTTTATTTGCAGTTGGTGTTCCCATTCTGTTCTTGTAACAAGAAGTGATAATAAACCGTCAGTTGGGACTAATGCCGCGTACACACGATCATTTTTCGGCTTGTAAAAAACAAAGTTTTTCAGCCTCTAGAAAAAACAACGTTTTTTTTCAACTTCATCATTAAAACGATGTTGCCTACACACGATAGTGAAAAAAAATGCTCTAGCAAAGCGCGGTGACATACAACGCGTACGACGGCACTATAAAGGGGAAGTTCCATGTGGATGACGCCACACTTGGGGCTGCTTTTGCTGATTTTGTGTTTGTAAAAGACGATCTGCGCTTTTCTGTCTGTTACAGCGTGATGAATGTGCTTACTTCATTACGAACAGTAGTTTTACCAGAACGAGCGCTCGCGTCTCATAACTTGCTTCTGAGCATGCGTGGGTTTTTCACGTCGTTTAAGCCCACACACGATCATTTTTTATGATTTTATAACCCGAAAAACATCATCGTTTAAAACGTCTTTAAAAAAATGCAGAATGTTCGAATTTTTTTTTGTTCGTTTTTCAGAACCCGAAAAATGATGTGAAGCCCACACACGATCATTTTAAATGACATTTTTTAAAAAACGTCATTTTTTTACAAGCCGAAAAATTATTGTGTATACGCGGCATCAGAGTGTAACCAAACACTTTTTTAGGAAAACTGAGAAGGTTTAAAACCTTTGTCATATTCTTATTACCACATGTCCACTGACAATTGTTCTGCATTTCTTATCCTGCTCTCAAAGAAACAGGAACTGAGGTGCAATTTTCCAAAATGGGTCATAGATAGAGTTGAGCGAACCCGAACTATAAAGTTCGGGTTCGGTACGGACTTTGGGTTTTTCCCGAACCCAGACCCGAACCCGAATAATTGCTGAAAGTTCGGGTCCGGGTTCGGAGTTCGGAAAAAAAAAATGCGCGGAGGTCCCCCCAAATTCAATAACCAGACACTTTAGGTCTGGTATGGATAGTAAGGGGAACCCCGCCGTCAATTTAAAAAAAAATGACGTAGGGTTCCCCCTAAATATCCATAACCAGACCCTTCAGGTCTGGTGTGGATTTTAAGGGGAACTCCACCCCAAATTTAAAAAAAATAATGACGTGGAGTTCCCCCTAAAATCCACACCAGACCCCTTATCCGAGCACGTTGACCTGGCCAGCCGCAGAAAAGAGGGGTGGACAGAGTGCGGTCCCCCCTCTCCTGAACCGCACCAGGCCACATGCCCTCAACATTGGGAGGGTGCTTTGGGGTACCCCCCAAAGCACCTTGTCCCCATGTTGATGGGGACAAGGGTCTCATCCCCACAACCCTTGCCTGGTGGTTGTGGGGGAATCTGGAAGACCCCTTTAACAAAGGGGAACCCCAGATCCTGGCCCCCCCTGTGTGAAATGGTAATGGGGTACACTGTACCCCTACCATTTCACGAAGGAAGTGTAAATAGTAGTTTTCAGAAAAAAAACACACACACCGTAGAACAAATTATAGTGGAGGCGGCCACGCGTCACGTGACCCTGTCCCGCTCTGACGCAAAGGGCTGTCCCAGTGATGTAGTAGAGTGTGCGTCAGAGGGGGACGGGGTCACGTGACACGTGGCCTGCCTCCCCTATAAAAGAAACGTCAAAGCATCGGTGCGTCATTCGCTGAGCTGTGCTTTGAATGGATGGATGTTCTCATCGCTGGACCAATCGACGAGACATCACCCGTCGCTGGAGAGATCACCCGACGCTGGATAGACAACGATGGAGCAGCGAGCAGCATCGATCGTCTATTTTCACCGCTGGATATTTATTTGGTTTAATTAATAAAGTAATTTGTTCTAGGGTGTGTGTGTTTTTTTCTTCTGAAAACTACTATTTACACTTCCTTCGTGAAATGGTAGGGGTACAGTGTACTCCATTACCATTTCACACAGGGGGGGGGGCAGGATCTGGTGGTCCTTTTTGTTAAAGGGGTCTTCCAGATTCTGATAAGCCCCCTGCCCGCATACCCCCACAACCACCGGGCAAGGGTTGTGGGGATGAGACCCTTGTCCCCATCGACATGGGACATGGCACCCCAAAGCACCCTTTCAATGTTGAGGGCATGTGGCCTGGTGCGGTTCAGGAGAGGGGGGCGCACTCTGTCTCCCCCTCTTTTCTGCGGCCGGCCAGGTCAACGTGCTCGGATAAGGGGTCTGGTGTGAATTTTAGGGGGAACTCCACACCATTTTTTTTTTAAATTTGGGGTGGAGTTCCCCTTGAAATCCACACCAGACCTGAAGGGTCTGGTTATGGATATTTAGGGGGAACCCTACGTAATTTTGTTCTTAATTGACGTCGGGGTTCCCCTTAATATCCATACCAGACCTAAAGGGTCTGGTTATTGAATTTGGGGGGACCTCCGCGCATTTTTATTTTTTTTACTAAAAGTCCGTGTCCCATTGACTTCGGGTTCGGGTTCGGGTTCGGGTTCCCGAACCCGAACTTTTTTTTTAAAGTTCGGGTTCGGGTCCGAACCTGAACATCCAGGTGTCCGCTCAACTCTAGCAGAGTAATGCCCTGTACACACGATCGGATATCTGATAGAATCTAATCCGTCGGATATCCGATGAATCTGACTTTCATCAGTCTTGCCTACACACCATCAGTCAAAAATCCGACCGTGTCCAACGCGGTGATGTAAAACAACTACGACGTGCTGAGAAAAATAAAGTTCAATGCTTCCGAGCATGCGTTGACTTGATTCTGAGCATGCGTGGATTTTTCTCAGATGGAGTTCCAGACGATCATTTTTTTCTACACATATACAATAGAACAGTGCAGCGCAAAAATAAAAATACAAAAAAATTACTAAAAAACTCAAATCCATAAGCAGAAAAAGATTCCATGTGTGTAAGTGAAGAAAGGTTCAATTGATTCTCAGCATGCAGTGCAGGTAAGTAAATGTGACCAGAGTAGTATCCTCCGCCGTGCATAAGATGGCCTCTCACCTCACATATTTGACCTTACAAGGTCACAAGGCATATAACTCAACCAAGGGATCCTGATTTAGCACGTCAAAGGGATGATTGATGACTCAGTGTAAATCACAAATGACCTCAAATCCCGCAGCGGTACTCCACCATAGAGGAACAAAAGAAAGGAAATCTAGTGCTCTCTGTTTGACAGTTTATTATGGTAAAAAACACATTTAAAACGACTCACATGCTAAGCGCAAGTGCCAGCTGATAAGGCGTGCAACATATCCATACGAAGGTAAACAAAGCAGCGGTGAGAATCATGCTGAGAATCAATTGAACCTTTCTTCACTTACACATATGTAGCCATATTCAGGTAGGGGCGCGTATCTTTAAGGCGGCGTAGCGTATCGTATTTACGCCGCCTTAAGTCAGAGAGGCAAGTACTGTATTCACAAAGTACTTGCCTCCTAACTTATGTCGGCGTAGCGTAAATGGGGCCAGCGTAAGCGCGCCTAATTCAAATGAGGATGAGGGGGCGTGTTTTATGTTAATGGGGGGTGACCCGACGTGATTGACGTTTTTTACGAACGGCGCATGCGCCGTCCGTGTACATATCCCAGTGTGCATTGCTCCAAAGTACGCCGCAAGGATGTATTGGTTTCGACGTGACCGTAAATTACGTCCAGTCCCATTCACGGACGACTTACGCAAACAACGTAAAATTGACAAATTTCGACGCGGGAACGACTAAACATTGACTAGGCCAGCTATTTGTTGGAATAAATTTACGCCGGAAAGCGCCTTACGTAAACGGCGTATCTTTACTGCGACGGGCGCACGTATGTTCGTGAATCGGCGTATCTAGTCATTTACATATTCTATGCCGAACTCAACGGAAGCGCCACCTAGCGGCCAGTGGAAAAATTGCACCCTAAGTTACGACGGCCTGCGCCGTCGTATCTTAGCTAGGTTTAAGTGTATCGCAGTTTGAGCATACACTTAAACTTACGACGGCTTAGATTCCGAGTTACGTCGGCGTATCTACTGATACGCCGGCGTAACTATTTGTGAATCTGGCTATTGGACTCTTTTTCTGCTTATGGATTTGAGTTTTTTAGTAATTTTTTAGTAATTTTATTTTTGCGCTGCACTGTTCTATTGTATATTTGGCTTGGGATTTTTTTATGAATTCATCCTTAGTGCTGGCTTGCAATTTTTATTTTTATATTTCTTTCTGTAAATTATTTTTTCAGCGCTGAATACCTTTTATTGTTTTGGATTGTTTTTTTCTATCAGTTTTTTATCCATAGGAAAATTTTAAAACATGTTCTATTTTTTTTTCACCGATGGAAAACAAACCGATGGGTTCTATCGGTCCGTTTTCATCAGACAAATCGATCGTGTGAACAAGCTTAAGTGTCCGATTTGAAAAGTTGGATTACAGTAATATTTAAATAAAATTGAACACTTTTATTTTTTTTATGTCTGCTTCAATACTTTGGTGTTTCAAATACTTTGTGACTGTCCCCAAAACTACCAGAGCAAAATTACCATACTACTCAGATGACACTGTTATGGTCCTTGGTATCCATTATGTTCATGGCAACTGTACTTTCTTGTCATTTTAACTAGATACTGTATGTGTAAAAGTCAGACCATTTTTATTTTGTACATCTACAGTTTTATTTTGCAAAGTCTATTCAAACATGGGATGCATTTACATTCTCTTGGAAGCCATCCTCATGACTAACTGTGTCTTTTGATAATACAAATCATTGGTGCAGCAGCATGAACACTTCCAATTTCACTGCCAACCAGGGATTCAATTAAAAACAGGCTCATGAGAAGTAATTCATGATCAACTAAATGGCACTTTCCTGCAGTGATAATAAGTATATATCTGACACAGTACCAACATCAAACCTATTTGTACTTTACTTACCCACCGAAACACCCGTACTTTGTTTATTTTTTTGCATTGTGTTATTTCTTTTCATCCTTGCTTATAACACCGTGTTTGAACAGTACGGTGCACGTTTTCAATTACACTGGGGAAAATTCCATGTATATTCAATGATTGCAAAGCACTGTATACAACAGGGGGTCACGAAATCGTGTGAGCCTCCAGCTGAGCAAGAATAACCACCAATCCCAAAATGCATCATTGCCTAGGGATCTGCAGTCCACAAGCCTACCTAACAGAAGACATAATGCAGCCATAGGATATAGGAGGCAATCCTTCTATAAGCTGCTTGCATCATAAATATGGAAAGGTTTGTGTGAATAAAATAAAAAATTTCTAAAAAGAGGGAGTGATCATTTGCCATCCAGTCTTCAGCTGCAGTAAAACAAAAAAATATGATGTTGCATTAGCTTGTTTGTTATGTAAATTAGTGACAATCATGGAGTGTCTTTCAGCAGGGGAGGCAGCAGCATGGTGTATAGAGGAACATCTGCCAAAAGCCAAAATGTCCTCTAGAGAATCGAATGAACATAATCCAATGAGTGTACATTAAACACCTAAGCAGCAAATCACTGAAGTAAGAATGCCAACATGTTCTAAATTGAAAAGTGGGCCCCATTTATAGAACTTTACTTAAAGTGTACCTAAACCCAAGAACAATAGTTTAATATCGTCCAACTTACCAGTCCTTAGATGTGATGTCTAAATTAATTTTCTTTTTTTCTCTTTTTCTTATTTTCACTTTGTGATCCTGCTAGTAACACACTTTCTTTTCTAGGGTGACAATGCTTACTCTTTGTACTGTGTTAGAACTACAGAACAGGTACTATATCAGCCCAAATAGGGGGGGGGGGGGTGCAATCTGTAGTCCACCAGAAGGAAATCTGTACAGAGCACTCATAGCCTTTTTCATAGCCAGTAATGTTCCCCAAGGTTAGTTACACTGTATGCATTCCCGAATGCCTTTGTACTAGTAAATAATTCAGATATACAACAAATAAGTGACCACTGGTTAAAGTTAGAGATAAGCAAAGTTAAGGTGCCGATATTTTTGGAAGCAGGCGCTAACAATGACGAAAGTAAGGTAAAATGAATAATTATGTGTTTTTTTACCATCCTGTGAATCAGAACATCAAAAAGTTAGATCTTCTTGAATAAAACTTCATGTTGTAATTTGCTCTATTAAACCATCCCTGCACAGCTCTCTTAAAGTGTTCAGTGTTTGACTTGATATGCAATATTATATGTTACATTATCATTATTAACAATAGTAATATAACATGGTGTCCATGGGAGTAAACCAACTGATTCAACATATGTATTAAAGCGGAGGTTCACCCTATAAAAAAAACTGTCCTATCGGCACCATCCCACAACATACATAAACAATGGCAATATTATATATTTTTTTAGGTTTTCATTACCTTAACCACTTGACCACTGGGCACGTAAACCCACTTAATAACCAGACCAATTTTCAGCTTTCGGTGTTCTCACAATTTGAATGACAATTACTCAGTCATACAACATTGTACCCAAATTAAATTTTCGTCCTTTTTTTCACACAAATAGAGCTTTCTTTTGGTGGTATTTAATCACCGTTGGGTTTTTTATTTTTTGCGCTATAAGAGAAAAAAGACTGAAAATTCTGTAAAAAAAAAAAGAATTTTTCTTTGTTTCTGTTATAAAATTTAATAAATTTTGTATTTTTTCTTCATTCTTTTGCATAAATGTGGAAGATGAAGTTACGCCGAGTAAATAGATACCCAACATGTCACCCTTCAAAATTGCACACGCTCGTGGAATGGCGCCAAACTTCGCTACCTAAGAATCCCTATAGGCAACGTTGCAGGGTATTGTGGGGTATTGCGGAGTATTGTGGGGTATTGTGGAGTATTGCGGAGTATTGTGGGGTATTGCGGAGTATTGTGGGGTATTGCGGAGTATTGTGGGGTATTGCGGGGTATTGTGGGGTATTTTGGGGTATTGCAGCAGAGTATTTTGGGGTATTGCAGCAGAGTATTTTGGGGTATTGCAGAGTATTGCTGGGGCATTGCAGAGTATTGCTGGGGCATTGCAGAGTATTGCCGGGGCATTGCAGAGTATTGCCGGGGCATTGCAGAGTATTGCCGGGGCATTGCAGTGTATTGCCGAGTATTGCTGGGGCATTGCAAAGTATTGCTGGGGCATTGCAGAGTATTGCTGGGGCATTGCAGAGTATTGCTTGGGCATTGCAGAGTATTGCTTGGGCATTGCAGAGTATTGCTTGGGCATTGCAGAGTATTGCTTGGGCATTGCAGAGTATTGCTGGGTCATTGCAGAGTATTGCTTGGGCATTGCAGAGTATTGCTTGGGCATTGCAGAGTATTGCTGGGGCATTGCAGAGTATTGCTGGGGCATTGCAGAGTATTGCTGGGGCATTGCAGAGTATTGCTGGGGCATTGCAGAGTATTGCACAGGGAGGGATGGATGGCTGGCTGGATCTGTGACTGCATGTGTCACAGATCCAGCCCGCAGCAGCTGCTGCTGCATGCGCTCTCTCCCCTCTCCTCTCTCACACTGTACCGTTCGGTACAAAGAGGGGAGGGAGGAACCGGCGTCATCACATGACGCCGGTTTGTTTACTAGTGATCGCTCCGTCATTGGACGGAGCGATCACGTGGTAAACCGCCGCTATCAGCGGCGATTTACCGTGATCCGTGATCAGCCGGGTCCGGAGGACCCGGCGGTCACGGAGATTCCCGTGTGCGCGCCCCACAGGGCGCGCGGGAGCGCGATTCTGGGAGGACGTACATTGACGCCCTCCCAGAGTTAAGCAACCGCCTTGTAGACGTATTTCGTCTATAGGGCGGTTGCTAACTGGTTAATATATCATTCTGAAATCCGACTTCTGGTTTTTCCTCCCGCCAGCGTAGTCGTCTCTACTCCCTTTCCTTGGCGCCGCAGTGCTCTCTGGGAGCTCTTTGCAATATCTCCTGGGAGCAGAGTGTCATGCTTCCCAAGAGACAGTGTGGAACGCCGTCCTTCGAAAATCCTGCAAGATTTTCAAGAAAGAAGTGACGCGTGACGCATACCATCACAACGGGGCGTGAACTTTCAATGATGCCGCCCGCTGTGATGGCAACCAGTTAGTTTATGGTGCTACTCACTGTAAACTGTGCGCAGGCGCGAGAAAGAGCGGTGAATGCTGGGAGATCAGCATTCACCGCTTCCAGGAAGTGATTGCTTGTGGGCTTCACAATGCCCACAAGCAAAATGGAAACTCACTGCAACGGATTCTATAAATAATTCTTTGACCTGAAAACGGTTATGTGCAGAGACCGAACAAGTGAGTGTACCGTTATCTTGTAAAAAAACATTGAATGCTCAAAAAAAAAATTGATTGGCCGCGGAACCCCGCGCTTTAAATAATAACATATTGCTTTCATACAGAGCTTATAGTTTGTACAACACTACACATTTCCTAAAGATTTTACAAAGGCAAAGTGAAAGAAAACGTAATGATTTCCTTAATTATCGCTTTCTTCAAATCAGACTTTTACTTTCCAATTACCAATCTGAAAACAAATGAGTTAAAGTGTATTCTAATAAGAACAAATTTTGAAGATATGCAATAACACCTATTGTTTAGTGTAATCCCATACATTGGATTTCTCTGTGATTAAAGAAAAACACATTTGTAAATCATTTAGCTCAGAGGGAAAAGTGGTGAGTGGTCCACGGGAAGCAAAACCCCTTGAATGCTGAAATGAAACCAGTAGACTCTAATAGTAATTAACTTTGCTATTTAAACCAGACATCATTTGTTAGAGCTGGTAGCTTGTTAGCAATTCATTGCTGAAGAAGAGAAGTCTGGCCAATAATGTGCAGTATTTTTTCAGAGGGAGAAAGACAGATCTATGCAATCTCTTGGTACTTAAAGCAGGCTTGATTGTCAAATTCAGGATAACAGCCTATTTGTCCTCTGAAAGTAATGGTGTCTCTCCCCTCAGCATCATCTGGAAATCCCACATTTCACAAATTATTTCTTCTTGTTCCATTCCCAGAATCATCAGTCTTATTTTGTAGAATGTTTATGGTGCATTTCTCTTCCCTTAAGAGAGATCGCCGTCTGTGTTGTATCATGGCATTATCAACTTTTCTTTCTGCATCTGTGAGATTGCTTTCCTGCCTCTGAACAAATCTCTCAATTGCTAGGGAGTAAATTTATGTGTCCTCAACCATCAGATGTTATCTGTTGTTTACCACTGTTCTCTGTAATTAAAGGATTTTTTTTCCATGGTCTTAAAACCCACAAAACATAAACAGCTAAACTGTGAAAAAATGAAAATATGAAAAAATACATGTTTAAAAGCAAAACTTCATTATAGAACCAAGAACAAGGGCCAGGTGTGTTGAGCTGCATTTATCTTCATTGCTCAATACAGGCTCAATGCAAGGTCATTGAGAAAACATTTGTTTTCTATGTGTCCTGTTTACTTCATATAAGTATGTTGGTGTGCATTGCATACAAATGCAGAATCGGATTTCCTTCCAATGCAAAGCAGAACAACACATTGCAAACTGATGTACAATATGCTGTTGTGTATAGAAGCTGCTCTCCCTCATAAAAGCCTAGTATGAAATATTAGTACTGTCTGGCATAAAAATATTGCTCCTCTGGCATTTTACTCCTCCAATTTTTATACCAGGCTTTTATGAAGAAAAGCAACCTTTTTTGTTGGTATGCTATGATTGTGGAGCTGGTCATGAACTGCTTGAAGCCAACACCCAACGACCAGTGGAGCAGAGGGTAAATTACCCTGAGAAGAGCAAATCTACCTTGTTTGCAGCTGTTATGTATAGGGTTGAATTAAGTGTTTTTTGTTAACTTTTAATACTTTTTAAAAAAAAATGATAAAATGTAAACACTGCAATATGTTGTTACAGTGCATTGCAGACTGGGTACACAATGCACACCAGCGTGTGTGTATAATACACACCATAACGTGCGCCCGCTGGTGTGAACAGGCCCTAAGGCCAACCAGGCTGAAATGTCAGTTGGGTGATTCAGCTTCTTTTATCTGCTCTCGAATCTTATTTCCTGACAGCTCCATGTCAGCCTACCACTTGGTATGCTCCGCCCATACCCCCACCTGCAGGACCTAACTCATACATAGTTAGTCAGGTTGAAAAAAGACACAAGTCCATCAAGTTCAACCATAAGAAATAATAATAATAATAATAATAATAATAATAATAATAATAATAATATCATACAATCACATATACCTAATCCTATACCCACAGTTGATCCAGAGGAAGGCAAAAAACACCAGCAAAGCATGATCCAATTTGCTACAGCAGGGGAAAAAATTCCTTCCTGATCCCCCGAGAGGCAATCGAATGTTCCCCAGATCAACTTTACCTATAAATGTTAGTACCCAGTTACATTATGTACATCTAGGAAAAGACATACATTTGACTCCCTCTCTCAGGCTGGCATTCCTGTCTTTTCCTTTTCACCTCATAGGACCAAGCAGCTCCCCTTACCTGGCTGCAATAAACTTGTGACCATCCACCTGTTTCTCCCTGGGTGCAGACCCCACTGTACGGACCCTTAAATAAGATTCTTGCGTGGATGTTGTGGCTGGCATTTGGGATTGAATCCCTGCTACATGCGTGGCTGTTCCCAAGGGTGAGGCCTCATACACACGGTCGTGTGTACATTTTCGTCGAGGAAACTGTCGAGAAACTCGACGAGCCAAAAAGACAGCATGTTCTCTATTTCCTTGACGGGAATGGAGAAAATTGGCTTGTCGAGTTTCTCGACGGCTTCACAAGGAACTCGACGAGCGAAACGATGTGTTTCGCCCGTCGAGTTTCTTGGTCGTGTGTACAAGGCCTCACACCATGGCTGTGCAGTTGCATGGTATGTAAATTCTGTCGATTTTAATGCCTTTTTATTTGTCTCTGTGATGCTGCTGCATCTTACTTTATTCAGTGATGTTTTTCTAGATTGAATGGATCTCTGTATAGTAGCTGGGGTGCTTTTTGAGTTCCATAGCAGCTTGAGGTGAAATGAAGGCACTTGCATATGGACTATTTGAAGTATAACGCCAAATGGGCAATGATGATATTTACAATACCGATTGCAGAATATTATTGTAATCCGTAATAGAGTCCAACATTTTGTTTCTTTCCTGAACAAAACTGTTTATAGTGTCCTGCTTTCTGGCATGGCAGGGTTCATTCATTAACCACCTGGTGGAGCTCTGGTCTGGGAAGCTGCAGTATCAGCCTCCCTTAGACCCCTTTCACACTGAGGAGTTTTTCAGGCGGTACAGCACTAAAAATAGCGCTGCTATACCGCCTGAAAAACTCCTGCACTGCATACTCAATGTGAAAGCCCGAGGGCTTTCACACTGAGGCGATGCGCTGGCGGGAGAGAAAAAAATCTCCTGCCAGCAGCATCTTTGGAGCGGTGAGAGGAGCGGCGTGTATACCGCTCCCTCACTGCTCCTTCCCATTTAAAACAATGGAAAACCGCGGCAATACCGCCCGCAATGCGCCTCTGCAGAGGTGCATTGCGGGAGGTATTAACCCTTTATCGGCTGCTAGCGGGGGTTAATACCGCACCGCTAGCGGCCGAATCCCGCGGCAAATCCGATGGTATAGCGCCGCTGAGGCTGGGTTCACACTACTACACTACTTTCATCCTACTTTGCTCTGCTACATTGGTCCTACATTTCTCCTACATTGGTCCTACATCCATCCTACTTTCATGAACAGGATACTACTTTGGTCCGACTTCAATGATATTCAATGGGCCTGAAGTAGGATCAATGTAGGACCAAAAGTAGTACAGGGAGCATTTTCAAAGTCGGACCGACTTGTGTAGGACGCTACAAGACGCTCTCATAGGGAAACATTGAACACAGAGCAAAGTAGGATGAAAGTAGTGTAGTAGTGTGAACCCAGCCTTAGATATGGATGAACATGACTGTATGAATCCTGCTGGTTCAAGTAGCAGAGGATAAAGATGACAAAACTTAACACGCTATTACATTAAACACGTGGCCAATAAAGAAGTTATTTCCACTGACCCAGTGAAGGGATAGGATCCAGGAAATTAGCACAGGTCATTTTGGCAAAATGGTTATCTCTTCAGCCAGAGGCCATAATTAACCCTATTTTGTTCCCACGTTATTCCACCCTGGTTAGCTAGTTAATTCTCAGTGGTAGGCTGACATGGAGCTGTCAGGAAACCAGAAAATTGAATATCAAATATAAAAATTTTCCTTTCCTTGCCGCTCTCACTCGTGATATTTTATACTGCTCGTTTGTCGTATTGGCTTTGTGAGTAATTTTTTACCTTTTATATTAAATTGGTTTTGACAAAATACTACACCATGAGAGCTCCTTTGCTTTTGTCTCAAAATGGATGGATGGATTCCATTTGAGTGATTATATGGAGGCTGCTGTCTGGAGGTCTGAGGATTCCCTACCACTTGGAGTATACACAAAGCTTGTTTGGCCATCCAACAGGCTGTTATCTCTGAGGGAAGGAAGTTGTGAAGAAATCAGATGTGTGAATAATACAGATTGAGGAGGAGCCGCAATCCAGCCAGTACATATGTCAGTATGTCAGGGTGGAGAGTGACGGTTGGTGTCTGGCATGGAGGTCATGCGGTTTTTAGATCCAGCCAAATGTGTATTCGATCCTAGCCAAAATATAATCATATATGTCAGTACAGTGTGTGTCGCAAAGGGAAGCATTACTGAAAATGATACAGTCAGCAGTAACCTATCAACCCTGACATTGAAGGCTAAATTCTATAATAAATAAGCCATATGAATAGCTGCATACCTATGTGTGCCCTTTTTTTTTTTTTTTAAGCCAATGATCCACATCTGATCTGTAATACTGTATTCCTTAAAAAAACAAAAACCTGCTAGAGTCAATAAAGCCAGCCATAACGGATTCGAATTCATGCTGATCCAGCTGAGATTCAAACCATAAATGGCCAAGCTGAATGTATCCAAGTGGATCGACTGATTGTATACAATTTTATTTTGGCTAGGATCGAAAACACCTTTGATCGATCAACTTGGGTACAACGCGTCTGTCGCATTTTTCTCCTTGCGGGGATGGCTTCTCCCACCAGCAGAACCAGTTACTTTGCTGAGTAACTAATTACTTTGCCAATGTAGTAACTGGGTCACTAACTCAATTACTTTTCCGGACAAGTAATTTGTAACTGTAACTAATTACTTTTTTAAAGGAAGATGAGCAACACTGATCAAGAGGCAGTAGGACCTGGTTTAAAGTACTGTAGATCTAAATCCTAACTGGACGGCATTCAATTTACTGTGTACAATAAACAATTGCCATATTTTTTTCCTCCCTTATTTGCATTTTAGTGTTGCTGATCTATTTCAACTTTACAGCAACTTCTTGTCTATGTGTATCTACCACTGCTGCAGTTACATGTTGTTATTCAGGATTGCTTCAAAAAGGTGGCAAAAGTAGAACATGCCCACAAACTGATGTATTAAACAGAATGTCAAATCAGAAGAACAATTGGGAATATGTCAAGCATTAACAAGAAGCGTCTGAAGTGTCCATCATGGCAAGATCATCTGGTATTATTTTTTAATGAAAACTGTAAATTTAAAAAGATTAAAAATGAAATGAAAATGTTAAAAAATAAATATCTATCATTTCAGACATTCAGACACAATAGTAGTTTGTTTAACCACTTAAGACCCGGACCAAAATGCAGCTAAAGGACCCGGCCAGGTTTTGCGATTCGGCACTGCGTCGCTGTAACAGACAATTGCGCGGTCGTGCGGCGTGGCTCCCAAACAAAATGGAGTCCTTTTTTCCCCATAAATAGAGCTTTCTTTTGGTGGTATTTGATCACCTCTGCGGTTTTTATTTTTTGCGCTATAAACAAAAATAGAGCAACAATTTTGAAAAAAAATGCAATATTTTTTACTTTTTGCTATAATAAATATTCCCCAAAAACATATATAAAAAAACATTTTTTTTACTCAGTTTAGGCCGATACGTATTCTTCTACCTATTTTTGGTAAAAAAAATCGCAATAAGCGTTTATCGGTTGGTTTGCACCAAATTTATAGCGTTTACAAAATAGGGGATCATTTTATTTCATTTTTATAAAAAAAAAATGTTTTACTACTAATGGCGGCGATCAGCGATTTTTTTCGTGACTGTGACATTATGGCGGACACTTCAGACAATTTTGACACATTTTTGGGACCATTGTCATTTTCACAGCAAAAAATGCATTTAAAATGCATTGTTTACTGTAAAAATGACAGTGGCAGTTTGTGACTCTCTAAACAAGACCTGGATCGTGTTCCCCCTTTCCTCCCCACTCATGTGGACTGTATAGGGGACATGTGAGGATTTCATCCATTGCAGCAAACTTCTTAACCATTCTGTTGACTGGCCGCCTCCACAAGGTACTACTACAAAAGTGTTGAGCAAGCTGATTGTTAACCATTCACGCACAGGAGGACCTAATTGTTTTTGATTTTATAATACTATCCATGGCAACATTAAATCGATAGTTTGTTTATTGATTTTTGCCTTTTCTATTTGTCCGCACAACTTGACCCATACAGCGCTTTTTTGCATGGTTGTTTCTGATTGTACAAGCAGATCAGCAAAGCTTTACTTATCAATCAGAATTATACAAAAATGTAACAATGATGGAACTGCAACCATCTCACAGAGACGTCTAGGCCATCCATGGAGATTAACACCTCGGTAGGAGCGTCTTCTGATGAGAAGGGTTGAAGAAAATCAACCATGCAAGTTCACAGCAGTTAGCTAAAGAAGTAGAAAGCCAAACTGGGGTGATTGTTTCCTGTGTCACAATATGGTGTACACTGCAGAGAAATGGCACACATGGGTGTCATCTACGAGGGAAGCCTTACCTAAAGCCTGTGCACAAAAAAGCCCGCCTAGAATTTGCCAGGGTCCATATTGAAAAAGAAGACGACTACTGAGACTCTGTACTCTGGAGTGATAAGACCAAGAAAAATACTTTTGGAGATAATGGCCTCAAAACTGTATGGTGTTGCAATGGCGAGGAGTACAAAGAAAAATGCATGGTGCCTACACTCAAACATTGTTGTGGCAGTGTCCTTCTGTGGGGCTGCATCAGTGCTGCTGGTGTTGGGGAGCTGCATTTTATTGATGGTATCATGAATTTACAGATGTACTGCTCTCTATTGAATGGGAAAATGCTACCATCGCAACCTGCCCTTGGTCGTTGTGCACTTTTCCAACATGACAATGATCCAAAACACACATCTAAGGCCACTGTTGCATTTCTGAAGAAGAGGAGGTTGAAAGTGATTCAGTGGCCAAGTATGTCTCCTGATCCAAACCCAATCGAATGGAGAATTCTGAAGAGACAAATTAAGCATCACTCTCCATCAAGCATCCAGGCTCTTAAAGAGGTTGTTCTCGAAGAATGGAAAGGCATAGATGTTGCAATATGTCACCAACGTGTTAATTTCATGCCTAGAAGACTTGGTGCTGTCCTTACAAATTATGGAGGTCATAGTTTTTGTTGTGGGGTGTATTCATTTTTTGCATCAACTAATTTGAGTAAAACTGAAGATTTTGTAATCTAAGTTGTATTAACCTTACTTTCATGTAATGAGCTAAACAAATGTTCTATAAAACTCAGTTTTGTAAAAATTTTGGAAATTGCCGAGCACTGTATATATGTACATCAAACATTTGACAAATATTATGTAACATAAAAAAATGCTACAAATATTTTATTCTCCAGGAGTTTTTTTTTGGTCTATTCACTTGTGTACACAAGGGGCCAGATTCACGTAGCTCAGCGGATCTATAGATCCGCTCGATCTACGTGAATTAAGATCCGCTCCCGCAAGTTTAGGAGGCAAGTGGCTAATTCACAAACCACTTACCTCCAAACTTGCGACGGCGGATCCTAAATACCCCGGCGGAATTCAAATTCCGCGGCTAGGGGAGTGTACTATTTAAATGAGGCGCGTTCCCGCGCCGATTTAAATGCGCATGCGCCGTCCGGGGAATTTCCCGGCGTGCATTGCTCCCACTGACGTCACTAGGACGTCAGTGGTTGCGACGTGAGCGGGACTTGCGACGCGCGTGTTCGTGAATCGGCGTACGCAAACGACGTAGGAAAATTCAAATTCGACGCGGGAACGCCGGCTATACTTAACATGGAAACGACGTAAGAACACTGCGACGGGTCCGCGTACGTTCGTGAATTTGCGTGTCTCGCTGATTTACATATTATTTATCGTAAATCAGCGGGAACGCCCCCGGCGCCATTTTTAAATTGAAAAAAAGATCCGACAGTGTAACACAGTGTAACACTGTCAGATCTTAGCCCTATCTATGCGTATCTGATTCTATGAATCAGGCGCATAAATAGGACCAGTGTAAGTCAGAGATACGATGGTGTATCTGTAGATACACCGTCGTATCTCTTTGTGAATCTGGCCCCTTAACTTTGAATTTTATCTTATTTTTATATATATATATTTTCTATATATATATAGTCATTTTCATTTTTCTTTTTTTGGACATTTCACGGTCTGTCCAACAAGGACACTTATTACATTTATTATATTTGTTTATTCACCTGCAATCAATTTTTTATAGCACTTTTTTGATGTATTCATATGTATGGTGATATGTATGGTGATACTTACCTATGGTGACAGAGGGATCTGTCATTGGGGTTACATTATAATTATTTTCCCTTCAGCAGTATTCTACTATGATCACTTAAATATTTAGTTATATTTAGCGCAACTTTAACTATTTCTATTTGCCATTATCACATGATTATCACATGTTTTCTATGTTGCAGCTTCTTTTCACTTTCAGATTTATCAATAACTTTTACTAGCACTATTAGCGCAGAATTTACCCTTCTATTCCACGTAATCTTCTAGCCTAAAATGTTTTTTAAACGTGTGCAGAAAAATAACAGATATGGCAGAAAAAGGGTTAAACTACAAAAACAGATCTAAAAATAAAAAAGTTCAAAGTGGCTTTTAAAATACCTACAGCACAATGTTCAATGCATAGAGGTAGCTTAAACTGTGAAGTTATTCCTGACTATTGTGCAATGCTGACCCAATATCCTATGTGGCCATGAATCAGCCCTGTAGAGATAAATGTAAATACGTTTTAAATCACAAGCTTATACTGAATTCCCTTGATAATTATTTCTCTCTCTAAAGGTATTTTTTTTATTTATTTTTTTAGAAGCTAAAATATGCAGAAAAGTAAAGGGGGGTTACCAGCTTAGCTATTTCTTCTAAACTCCCTAAGGAAAATACTGTATATTAGTATTTTATTATGCCCGCCCTTCCCACCGTCAGAACTATGAATAATCATCTGAAAGCTTTCTCTTGCTGAGAGAACTAAAAGACTAATGCCGCGTACAGACGGTCGTTTTTTGTGATGAAATAAAACGACGTTTTAAATCATGAAATAAAACGACGTTTTTGAAACATCATTTTCAAAAACGATGTTGCCTACACACCATAGTTTTTTCACAATGCTCTAGCAAAGCGAGGTTACGTTTCACCACTTTTTTCCATTGAAGCTCACTTCATAACTAGCTTCTGGGCATGCGCGGGTTTAAAAACGTCGTTTTAAACGTCGTTTTTGCTACACACGGTCAATTTCTGTGAAACAAAAAACGACGTTTTGAAAAACGACACAAAAAATTCGAGCATGTTCGAATTTTTTTTTGGTCGTTTTTTTGAAGACATAAAACGACGTTTTGCCCACACACGATCATTTTAAATGACGTTTTTTAAAACGTCGTTTTTTTTCATCACAAAAAACGACCGTCTGTACGCGGCATAAGATATTTAAAAAAAACTGCTGACAGAATGCACAACAGAAAAGGCGCACCTCATTTCTAGAATTAAAATAAACCGATAATAAATATAAATCACAAAAAAGAAACATAAAAGGATGTGTTAGAGAAGCAGGAAGCAGAGATGGGTGAATCAATCTAGAATAATCCAACTGGAACTCAGCTTGAAATAAGTTTGGGATTTAAGCATCCCTTGACATCTTGTACCCATATTGCTTGCCTTCAGTATTTTCTTAACTGTACTGTAGCTAGCCAATTATTTAGGTTACTTACTAAGGACCAGATTCACAGCGGAGATACGACGGAGATCTCACTGCGCGCAAAGCACGGCGGGAATTCCGAAACGGAGCATGCGCAGTAGGTCCGGCGCGGGAGCGTGCCTAATTTAAATGGCACATGCCCATTTAAATTACGCGGGCTTACGCCGGAGGTCGCCGGCGTAGTTTTCATCGCAAGTGCTTTGTGAATCAGGCACTTGCGATGAAAACTTGCGGCGGTGTAATGTATCTACGATACGTTACGCCGCCACACTTCTACCTGAATCTGGCCCTAAATTCTTATATAGTGTGGACAGCCAGTTCATACTTATGTGTAAATGGCCCCCTTAATGCTGGGTTCACATAAGAGCACTCAGCGGCTCACAGTAGGAGTCCGGTGCATCTTTGTTAACAGTTTCAGGTCTGATTTTAGACCAAATTTTGGGCTGAATTCGGACCTGAAATGGACCAAAAGACTGCATAACCAGGGCTGGTGCAAGGATTTTTTACCCCCTAGGCGAAACCTCATTTTGCCTCCCCCCGGCTCCACCCCCTTTGCCCTGCCCATGTATATCCCAGTTTTTAAATGAAGTGCCCAACAAATGCAGCCCACCAGCGTCCACAAAATGCAGTCTCACCAGTGCCCATCAATGCAGCCACACCGGTGCCCATCAATGCAGCCTCACCCGCGTCCATAAAATGCAGCTTCCAGCGCCCATGAATGCAGCCTCACCCGCGCCCATGAATACAGCCTAACCAGCGCCCATCAATGCAGCCTCACCAGCGCCCATCAAATGCAGCCTCACCTGGCCCATCAATGCAGCCTCACCAGCGCCCATCAAATGCAGCCTCTCCAGCGCCCATCAAATGCAGCCTACCAGCGCCCATCAAATGCAGCCTACCGGCGCCCATCAATACAGCCTCACCAGTCCCCATCAATGAATGTTTGCTTGCTTTCATTCATTCGGGAGTCGGGACACAGTCCTACCCCGGGTGCCCCAATCAGCAGTGCACTCTAGGCTGCCTAGTTTGCCTAGTGGTAGCACCGACCCTGTGCATAACATAAAACATGTGGGCATCGTGGAGGAATGGGTGTCCCCTAAACGGGGTCCAAGGATGCCATGGTTTCTCTAATCAGCAATTCAACAAAATTCTCTAAACTATTATTCATTCCCCTGGAAGGGGGAATAAAACCCAAGGTGGCCAGCCAGCAACCGTGTAGCTCTCCCAGATGAACTGGAAGATCATGTAAAAAGAAAGAGAAAGTACAAACGGCAAGAAGAGGGAAAAAAAGAGAAAAGCAGGAAGTAACCCTATCTGTCCCAATGGGCTTCCAAGTGTATTTTAGAGGTAGCACCTGTCAAATATTTGATCCAAGGGTCCCATGTTTTTTCAAGTATAGACATCTTATCCCGCAGAAGCAGAAAGGCATTCATTGATCATAATCCAAGAGATTTTGGCATTTAGAAGGTCAAATAGTATTTTATGTGGATTTCCATGACCTACCTGCAGTAATTCTTGCCGCTATAAAAATTAATACTACCAAACATTGTGTTGGCCTCGGGGCTCCCCTTACTGGACGACCAAGTAGTGCCTGTTAGGGAGATTTGGTCAGGTTTATCCCCGTAAGAGTAGATTAATTTATAGGTACGGATCCAAAGCCTTCAGACTTTCGGACACGTCCACCAAATGTGGTAAGCCATACCCTCCTGACCACAACCTCTGAAACAGTGGGGGTAAGCACCCAGTACCCATTGGACCACCTTGGCAAAAACCATGTACCACATCAATCCCCAAAATCATGTATTGCAAAGCAGCAAACGAGACATGATGTGGCACACTCAATAACACTGTCTGACACCCTGATGCTCCAGTCATTGTATAATACACCCATCATCGTCATCCCCATATTATACACCCATCATTATCATCATCATCATCATCATACTCCTCATCATTGTATAATACACCCATCATCGTCATCCCCATATTATACACCCATCATTATCATCATCATACTCCTCATCATTGTATAATACACCCGTCATCGTCATCCCCATATTATACACCCATCATCATCATCATTGTATAATACACCCATCATCGTCATCCTCATCCTTGTAATACACCCAGGTTTAACAAACAGTTGAATTCTAAAATAGTGGATGCTTCTAATCTAGAAGCATGGAGCACCAGCCCTGGTTTTATGAGATGATCCTTCTCCTTTAGCCTGGGTTCACACTGATTGTGATGCGGGAACCAGTGCGATTTCAGCGTTGGTTCCCGCATCGCATCTCTCCTGCTGGCAGTTCACACTGCCCTCTGCGAACAGCTGCGGGTGTCATTACAATGTTAATGGCACCCCCAGATCGGTTCACAGATCGCAGTGTGAACTGTGAACTCACACAGAAATCGCATCGCATAGGTGAGAACACCCATGCGATCCAATTTCAGTGTGGGGGGAAAATAAGTCCCTGCACTTTTTTTCCCTGCGAATCTAATGCGAGTTCAGCCAAACAACTGTATGGCTGAACTCACATCTCACTGACATCGCATGCGATTCGCACCGCAGTGCGGGTGCAAATCACATGTCATGTTTTAGATTGCAGTAGTCTGAACCTGGGCTCATACCCTACCTCCAGTAGGTAATCAGAGAAACCAACAAAACAAATGCAGGGAGGTAAAGAGTTAACCTATGTCCTCAAGTTCAATAAACAGTGAGATAGCAGCAGTCTGAGGGTAACCTGTCACAGGGGAAGAACGTTATCTCCTGCAATATATAAGGCTGAGCCTAGTGTGCAGTGAGCTGTTATCAGGAGTCAGTGAAACATTTACTTCCCCCCCTCCCCAACCCTCCGTGTACTGTACCTTCTCTGTTTTCAGTGTGCACTGCTGGCTGTCACATGGAGATGGATGGAGGAAGGAGGCAGGCAGTGTGTGAGCCTAGTACTTCAAATGCAGCCAGTGTACATCCACATAGGAGCAGAAAGGAAAAAATAAATAGTCCCTCCAGCTACAGTCTTCCTGACTTCACTAGAACAGAAAGTGAAAGTAAGACGGCTGTTGGGGGGGAAGCACCTCCCAAGTCCTACAGTGATTGCTAATGGTCAGACACACAGACAGGCAGAAGTCTGACCAATGAGAGTGCTGGGGCTATTAGCTCTGCGCCTCGAATCAACACAAAACCCTGCAAATGTAGCGTCTCGCCTGCAATCACGGGATTGCAGTGACATGAACGCTCCCATAGTTCACAGTGGCCAGCGCCCTAGCAGAGTAAACTTAAAGAACTTAAAAAAAAAATTTAAAGGGACCTTTTTTTTTTTTTTGCAGCCTTGGGGGGGTGGGGGGCGGCGCCCAGGCGCCCCCTATGGACGGGCCGCCACTGAATGGCATTGAAGTGGTTAAAAGAAGAGCGCTTTAGTAAAAATGGCATCCAGCCAAATTGCAATCTATTACAATGTGCTGTGATTTGTAAAGGTGATATACTGCTTAGCATGTGGACATCTAAAATTTAATTAAACATATTCAATATGAAAAATTAGGCCAGGTCTAGACAGGGAATGTCATTATTATTGCTAACCAGAACAACTAATAAGAATAGACAAAGAACTCATTTAATTTACTGCACATTATTAATACATTAGATTACACTTTTCAACTCCTCGAGTTTAAAGTTAACTTGTAATGAGTAATACAGTATGTAGGCTACAGAAAAAAAACTCAAATAGTACACAAGTATAGTGTAATACAATCCACAGCACTATATGAAGAATACAGGGTGAGCGTAACTTTGGAAACCCAGAAGCAATATATTAGTAATGGTGAGAGAGTTGGCTCCCTGACCACCAATGTAAGTGGGCACTACACTGCAACCAATGTAATGGGGACACATCGATGACCAATGTAATGGGGCACAGTGACTACCATTGTGATGGGCACTACCCTGACCACCAATATAAGGGAGCATTACACTGACTATCAATGTAATGGGGCACACTGACCACAATTGAAATGGGGGCACACTGACCACCAATGAAAGTGAGCACCACACTGAACACCAATTTAATGGGGGCTCACTGACCACCAATGTAAAGGAGGCACACTGACCATCAATGAAAAGGGGGCACTATACTGACTACCATATGTAAGGGGGCAATATACTGTAAAGAGGCATCCAATGTATGGGAACAGAGACACTGACCACCAACCTCTGTTTTTCACCAATCCCAAAGTATTTTTACTTCCCTCGACCCCCAACACTGGGCTTTTCTTTCTCCCCCATGACCATGATGGCAGGCATTTTTCCTCCCTGTGACTATTTATAACAGGCATTTTTTTTCTCCTGCTGATCACCAATGCCAGTCATTTTTTTCCATCCATGACCACAGATGGTGGCCATCTTTTCCTCCTTCAGACTAGCAATATAATGGGCACTATATATACTGTATACATTGTGTTTTAGATAAGTGCTTACCACTGTACATTGTATACTCCTGACCAAAGTGTTTATCGTCTCAACAGTTGCTAAGAAGTTTCTGACTACTTTAATGAAGTTCTTCTTTAAAGGGTTCATTAAAGGGTTCATGTTTTTTCACCTTAATGCTTTCTATGCATTCAGGCGAAAAAAACATCTGACGATTACCGCCCCCCCCCAGCCCCCCGTTTTACTTACCTGAGCCCTGGAAAGTCCTGTCTCACGAACGCGCTGGGTCTTTGCCCGGGCTTCTCGGCTCTTCGTTGGATAGATTGATAGCAGCACAGCCATTGGCTCTCGCTGCTGTCAATCAAATCTAATGACACAGGCGCTGGGGGGCAGGGCCGAATCCTGCACTCTGCGGCTATAGACGCCAAATGCAGGACATGGGAGCGCGCCCGCAAGGTAACAGCATTGAGAGAGCTATTCCCAGAGGGGGTTATCTGAGGTGGGGAGGAGCCGGGAGAGCCACCGAGGGACCCCAGAAAACGCAATTCAAGGCCACTCTGTGCAAAACGAGCTGCACAGTGGAGGTAAGTATGACATGCTTCTTATTTTAAAGAAATAAAATGCAAACATTTAGTGTCACTTTAAGGTAGGCTCAGACAAGGTGTCAGTTTTTTTTCCATAGTCAGTTTTTTTTAATGTTGAGCCTTTGGGTTTATATGTATCTATGAAATTCGCTTTTGTGATATAGTAAGTAATAAATAGTTTATGGTACAAGGACTGTGGCATATGTGTGAAATGTGTAGTGCAAGTAAGCTTATTAACCATGTTCTGTTAGGCCATGCCCAATATCCAGTGCAATTTGTCCACATCCACTCTTTTACATGAGGCATATTGAGGTTAGGGTTATATCTGTTAGACCCTTTTTGTGGAACATTAATAAAAGTATATTTTTTGGGTGCTGAAGGACTGTGGTATATGTGTGTCATGTATACAGTTAATAGATTTAGTAGACAAGCCCACACCCACCAAAATTCTGGTGAGGGTGAAAACTTGACTTCTGCTTTAAGTGTAAAAAAATAAAATTAAAATAAAGGGCAATAAAAGTGTCCCCTAGCAATGTCTGCTAAAATGCAAACAAATACAATGTTTTATTCTGCAGCTTTTAGAACTACTTAGGAGTTGTTGACACATGCGGCTATAGTGCCGCCCCTATTGAAAAGTGATCCATGGTGGATTGCTTTTTTGAGGTAAATTGTCAGGTGGTAATGGGTAAGATGGCACCTTCTCACCATCTGCTTTCACCATAAAAATGCTGATTTACCACACAGCTACCGCATATATTGCGATTGCAGTGCGACCCTATTTACTTCACGTACGCCTCCACATACCAAAAACAACACAACCCTTTTCCATTGCTGCAGCTGAATGCCCCTGCCTGCTTTTACTGCCCCTTGCTCATGTGAATGAGCCCTAAATGCAACTGTTTTTTTTTTATACAAGGCTTGAAGAAGCCTTGAAAGCAAATAAAAAAAGGATTAGTCCTAAATAAAATAACCTTTTTTTAACCAATTATTAAGCTTACGTAGCCCTAATTAAATATTTAATCTCCCTGCTCTTCTCAGTTTTTTTTTTGAGAAATTAAAAAAAGTTAGGGCCCTTTCACACGGGCGGACAAACAATCCGTTTTTTACAAGTCCGTAAACGGACTGGTAATGCTTCCCCATGGGATTGCAGACGTTAGCGGATGATGCATCCGCTAAGGTCCGCAAACATCCGCCTCCTCAAAGATCCGCTTTTTCGGACAGAAGAAAACCCTGTTTTTCTTCCGTCTGGCGGAACGGATCAGATGAATACGGACACACGGTCCGTATTCATCCGATTCCCCATAGGGGAGAACGGAGGAAAAACAGGGCGGTCTCTGCACAGTGTGCGGGGACCGCCCTGTCCGCCGACAGCTCAGCGGGGATTTACGGACGATCCCCGCTGAGCCGACGGACACACACGGGCGGATCAATACGGATCCACTCCGTGTGAAAGGGCCCTTAAGAGAATCTGGTTCCTTCATCTGACTTTAAGTCACTACTTTCTCCTAAAGCGACATTAGCTTAGAGGGAGGAATCAGAAAGAGATGCAGGGGACCTAGGAGATTGATATTTCTAGAAGTGTAGGTTTCACGTGTACTTTGGCGACCAGTTCTAAATGTCCAAATTTTAAGAGTATAATTTGGCAATGCATGTGCTGGGAAATATGTGTATTTACTACCCACTTTTCCAAGTAAGCAAGTATCAACCACTTCAGCCCTGGAAGATTTCGCTGCCAAATGACTGAGCCACTTTTTGAGATTCGGCACTGCGTCGCTTTAATTGACAATTGCGCTGTTGTGCGACGTGGCTCCCAAACAAAATTTTCCACAAATAGAGCTTTATTTTGGTGCTATTTTACCACCTCTGCGGTTTTTATTTTCTGCGCTATAAACAAAAATAGAGAGCCAATTTTGAAAAAAATTCAATATTTTGTACTTGCTATAATAAATATCCCCCATTTTTTTCTAAAAAAGCAATTTTTCTTTAGTTTAAGCCGATACGTATTTTTCTACGTATTTTTTATAAAAGAAAATCACAATAAGTGTTTATTGATTGGTTTACACAAGTTATAGCGTCTACAAAATAGGGGATAGTTTTATGGCATTTTTATTAATATTTTTTTTTTACTAGTAATGGCGGTGATCAGCGATTTTTATCGTGACTGCAACATTATAGTGGACACATCGGACACTTTTGATGCTGTTTTGGGATCATTCACATCATACAGCGATCAGTGCTATAAAAATGCACTGATTACTGTATAAATGTGACTGGCAGGGAAGGGTTAACCACTAGCGGGGTAGGAAGGGGTTGTGTGTCCTAGGGAGTGATTCTAACTGTGTGGGGGTCTGGGCTTACTATGACATGACACTGATCACTGCTCCTGATGAGAGGGAGCAGACGATCAGTGTCCTGCCTTGTTTACACTGGCCTCTGCCCGTTCTGCCACCCCGTGACACAATGGCGCGACCCCGGCGGACATCGAGTCAGCGTGCACAGTCACGGAGCTCGCGGCAGGCCCGCACGGCACGTATATATACGTTGCTTTGCGCAGCCGTGCCATTCTGCAGACGTATATCTACATGGCGCGGTTGGCAAGCAGTTAACAAACATTTTTCAGGACAGAATCGCTTTAAGCAATAAAACAATTATACATTAGAAATATATTGTGAAAGGATGCACAGAATATAATTTAAGGCACAGAACTATATAAAAAAAGTAGAACCAAAGTAATCTGTGATTTTTGCTTGGTCATTTTTAATAGCATGCTGCACCCTCCAGTTATTGTAAAGGACAGCAGCTATGGTAATAAAGCTAACGTGTATCATATGTCATCATTATTTTGGAACAAAAGGCTAGTAGGAAATATATTAAGTGAACATAAAAAGCAATTCATATTGGAAATAAGCTCATGTTCATTCAATGACAAGCAAGGGCTGAGTGTAGGAAAGGTCAGCCCAGGAACAGATTGCAGATCAATGCCAGGCAGAGGGAGAAATAATCATTCAAACTAATCATTTTATTACACTTTCCAACTGAGCATAATATCTGCAGAATGCAAAAGCAGGAAAAAAATTGTGCTATGATTGGAAGTGGAAATGTCTACTGTAAAATGGGGATAATTGGATTGTGCTTGAATGCAGTTGTCATAAGCTGAGACACAGATATCACAATGCACTTTAAAGTCATACCGTCCAATGTGCAGCAATAGTTTGATATTATATTTATTTAAATGGCTGTTAAAAAGCTATTAAACCTAAATTGCATGTTGACATAATAAACCAATAAAGAAAAAGTCTATTGGGCCAGATCCACGTAGCCTGGCGCATTGTTGCGTCCGGCGTAGCGTATCTCTGATACACTACGCCGCCGTAACTTACATCGTATTTTCCTTATCCTGAAAGAATTTGCGCCGTAAGTTACGGCGGCGTAGTGTAACTTTGGCGGCGTAAGGGCGGGCAATTCAAATGGATGTGATGGGGGCGTGTTTTATGTTAATACGTCTTGACCCGACGTAAATTAAGTTTTTTTTGAACGGCGCATGCGCCGTCAGTAGGGGTATCCCAGTGGGCATGCTCAAAATTAACCTGCAACAAGCCAATGCTTACGACGTGAATGTCATTCTACGTAAAGCGATGTCCATACTTAACATAGGATATGCCTCATATAGCAGGGGTAACTATACGCTGAAAAAAGCCTTACGTTTTTGAACGGCGCATGCGCCGTCAGTAGGGGTATCCCAGTGCGCATGCTCGAAATTAACCTGCAACAAGCCAATCCTTACGACGTGAATGTCATTCTACGCAAAGCGATGTCCATACTTAACATAGGATACGCCTCATATTGCAGGGGTAACTATACGCTGAAAAAAGCCTTACGGAAACAAAGTAAAAAAATGCGCCGGCCGTATCTAGCTAACTCGACGTGGAAATCGACGGAAACGCCACCTAGCGGCCAGCGTAAATATGCACCTTAGATCCGACGGCGTACTAAGACGTACGCCAATCGGATCTAGCCCAGCTTTAATCGTATCTTGTTTTGTGGATACAAAACAAAGATACGCCGGAGCAAACTAGAAGTTACACGGCGTATCAATAGATACGCCAGCGTAACTTCTTTGAGGATCTGGCCCATAGTCTCTGGTTTGATTTGCTCCTTCAGCTTGTGTAAAATGCTGGTAGGAATAAACTTGAAGCACCGACATAGCGATACCCTATTGGTCCAGTAGACGGCGGAGGCATGTTAGAAGGAGTGACATTAGCATCAAGTCCTCCGCCAGATTGATAAAATACTAATCAAGTCTTATGCCACGTATACATGATGGGATTTTCCGACGGAATTCCGCTCAAGCTTGTCTTGCATACACACGGTCACACAAAAGTTCTCTGAACTTTCGACCGCCAAGAAAGCGGTGACATACAACACTACGACGAGCCAAGAAAATTAAGTTCAATGCTTTCGAGCATGCGTCGAATTGTTTCCGAGCATGCGTCGGAATTTTGCGTGTCGGAATTGCGACAGACGATCGAAATTTGAGAACCAGCTCTCAATCATTTGTTGGAGGAAATTCCGACAGCAAAAGTCCAATGGAGCATACACACGGTCTGAATTTCCATTCAAAAGCTCACATCGGACTTTTGCTGTCGGAATTTCCAATCGTGTGTACGGGGCATAATATGTTTTTTTGCATTCCACCTTCCTTTTGAATTCACTAGTGCTTTTAAAGGAAACTTGTAAAGAGGATGTATGAAGGTTTTTTAAACTGCCTTCTAAAAAAAATTGCTGTTTAGGTGAATAGATGGCTAGTAGCTTGGGTATCTAAACTAGGTGAATAGATGTCTAGGCTACCTAAATGTAGGCTAACTAAATCTAGGCACAGTGCCTTGAAAAAATATTCATACCCCTTGAAATTTTCCACATGTTGTCATGTTACAACCAAAAACACAAATGTATTTTATTGGGATTTTTTTTTTAAATTTTAATTGAAGAAAAATTGTGACACAAAAAATAGACAATATACTGTATAAAGAGAGGTGTATACATAATAGCTTATGTGATAGACCAGCACAAAGTGGCACATAATTGTGAAGTGGAAGGAAAATGATAAATAGTTTTCAAACTTTTTTTACAAATAAATATCTGAAAAATGTGCCGGGCCCCCCTGAGTCAATACTTTGTAGAACCACATTTCGCTGCAATTACAGCTGCAAGTCTTTTTGGGGATGTCTCTACCAGCTTTGCACATTTTTCCCAATATTCTGTGCAAAAAAGCTCAAGCTCTGTCAGATTGGATGGATATGCGTTCCGTGAGTCGTTTTTTTTATATATTATTTTTGTCAATTTTTTTTAGAACCTAACCCTGTTTAAACTTCTCCACAACTTGATCCCTGACCTGTCTGGTGTGTTCCTTGGCCTTCATAATGCTGTTTGTTCACTAAGGTTCTCTAACAAACCTATGAGGGCTTCACAGAGCAGCTGTATTTATACTGAGATTAAATTACACCCAGGTGGACCAATTAGAGGATTTCTGAAGGCAATTGGTTCCACTAGATTTTAGTTAGGGGTATCAAAGTAAAGGGGGCTGAATACAAGTGCACACCATATTTTTATATATTTATTTGTAAAAAATAAATAAAACCATTTATCATTTTCTTTCCGCTTTACAATTATGCGCCACTTTGTGTTGGTCTATTACATAAAATTCCAAAAAAATACATTTACGTTTTTGATTGTAACATGACAAATGTGGGTAATATGAAGGGGTTTGAATTTTTTTTCAAGACAATGTAAATAGATAGAGATGACATTTTGCATGACAGAAAATTGTGTTTCGTTTTGAATTTGTTAAGTTAATAATTTTGTTTTGTCATATTTGTTATGTTAAAATGATTTGTTTTTGGAATTACTTTTGTATATTCATTATTTTCAAATTGATTTGAAAATAATTCAAATTCAAAAATGAATTTAAATTTAAAAATGAACTTAAATTTGAAGTGGAAACACATTGCAATATATACAGCAAGGTATAAAAGTGAAATAGATGACAATTTGTGCTTAGGCTGCTTAACCACTTGCTTACCGGGCACATATACCCCCCTCCTGCCCAGGTGAAATTTCAGCTTCCGGCACTGCGTCGCTTTAACTGACAATTGCGCGGTCGTGCGACGTGGCTCCCAAACAAAATTGACGTCCTTTTTTTCCCACAAATAGAGCTTTCTTTTGGTGGTATTTGATCACCTCTGCGTTTTTTTTTTTTTGCGCTATAAACAAAAAAAAGCAACAATTTTGAAAAAAAAATCAATATTTTTTACTTGTTGCTATAATAAATAGCCTAATTTTTTTTCCCAAATTTTTTTTTTCTCAGTTTAGGTCGATACGTATTCTTCTACATATTTTTGATAAAAAAAAAAAAAAAAAAATCGCAATAAGCGCTTACAAAATATGGGATAGAATTATTATTATTATTATTATTTTTTTACTAGTAATGGCGGCGATCTGCGATTTTTTTTATTGGGACTGCGACATTATGGCGGACACATCGGACACTTTTGACACATTTTTGGCGCCATTCACATTTATACAGCGATCAGTGCGATAAATATGCACTAATTACTGTATAAATGTGACTGGCATTCAAGGGGTTAACACAAGGGGGTGAGGAAGGGGTTAAATGTGTGCCTGTATTGTGTTCTCACTGTGTGTGGAGGGGGGGTGACTGGGGGAGGTGACCGATCTATGTCCCTATGTACAAGGGACACAGATCGGTCTCCTCTCTCCCCTGACAGGACTTGGAGCTCTGTGTTTACACACAGAGCTCCACGTCCCTTCTGTCACTGCCGATCGTGGGTACCTGGCGGACATCGCGACCGCCAGGCACGCGCATCGGCATCTCGGGGACGCGCCGGGCGCGCGCGCGCCGCCGGCACGCTCGCGCGCCCCCCAGTGGCCGGAGGAATCCAGGACGTCAATTGACGTTCTGTTGGATATTCAGAGCCACCGTGAGGCCGTCATTTGACGATGGCCCGGGGCTCAAGTGGTTAATAGAATAAAACAGAATAGAATAGAAAATAAAAGGATAGAATCAATTAGAATAGAATAAAATAAAACAAACACAAATAGAATAGAGGTGAATAAAACAAAATATAATATATAAAATAAAATAATAGAATGAAACAGAATAGAAAAGAAAATAAATAGAAAATAATAGCATGGAACAAACCAGAATAGAAGAAAATCAAATTTTAAAGAATAGAATAGAATAGACCAAAATATTCTATTCTATTACATTCCTTTATTTTCTGTTCTATTCTATTCTATTTTATTCTAATATATTCTTTTTTATTCTATTACTTTATTTTATTTTCAATTCGTTTTTATTGAATTTTTTTCAGTATGGACAAAAAAATCAAAGAATACAACATTGGTCTTCATATAACAGTATTCAGAGTAAGAATAAGTCGTGATGGTTTTCTCATTTTCACCAGTTTGCGGAACTCCACGGTCTATCAGGAGCAGCGCATCCTACTACACAATGTGGAGCCACGGCTCCTTACATGGGTAAGGTGCTGGTAAATAGTATAATCAGTTTAAAAAAAGAATAAGGCCCCGTACACACGAGGGGATCTCTGCTGGAAACGGTCCGCTGGACCGTTTCCAGCAGAGATTCCTCCTCCGGATTTGGATCCGATGGCTTGTACTCACCATCGGATCAAAATCCGCGCAGAATTCATCCGCGGTGACATGTCGCGCCGTCGCCGCGATGATGACGCAGCGACGTCCGTGACGCTGGAATGTAAGTACTTCCACGCATGCGTCGAATCATTACGACGCATGCGAGGGAGGGGAGCGGACGGATTGATCCGGTGAGTCTGTACAGACCACCGGATCAATCCGCTGGACCCGATTCAAGCGGATAAATTTCTTAGCATGCTAAGAAATTTATATCCGCTTGAAATCGATCGGCCCGAGAAATCTCCGCGGATAAATATCCGCTAGGCTGTACAGACGACCGGATTTGTCCGCTGGAACTGATCCGCGGATCAATTCCAGCGGATAGATCCGGTCGTGTGTACGAGGCCTAAAGAGAATAAAACATACATATGCCAATCTCTAGGAATTTGCTAGAGACTCACTAATTATATGATTCCTTATAAGGTAGTTTGGCTTACGCTGAGATATAGTAAGAGCACCAATGATTGGAACAAAACAACAAGATAACAATAAAAGAAAAATTAAAGCGGGAGTTCAACCATTTTTTTTTTTTTTTTTTTTCCCTTAGCTTCCTGCTCGTTCGGTCTAGGGGAATCGGCTATTTGTATTAAAATATGATCCGTACTTACCCGTTTTCGAGCTGCATCTTCTTCCGTCGCTTCCAGGTATGGGTCTTCAGGAGCGGGCGTTCCTTCTTGATTGACAGTCTTCCGAAAGGCTTCCGACGGTCGCATCCATCGCGTCACTCGTAGCCGAAAGAAGCCGAACGTCGGTGCGGCTCTATACTGCGCCTGCGCACCGACGTTCGGCTTCTTTCGGAAAATCGTGACGCGATGGATGCGACCGTCGGAAGCCTCTCGGAAGACTGTCAATCAAGAAGGAACGCCCATTCCCGCAGCCCATACCTGGAAGCGACGGAGAGGATGCATCCCGTAAACAGGTAAGTAATGCTCATATTTTAAAATAAATAGCCGATTCCCCTAGTAAAAACGAGCAGGAATCTAAGGCTAAAAAATGCCCTCTAAGGGTGAACCACCGCTTTAAGCAAGAAAAAAAAAAAAAGAATAAACAACTGTACCGCATGGAACAAGTGCTGCCACCAATTGGGTATACACAAAAAAAAGAAGATGTCACTACAAAGATTTTTTACTGTTCAGGAAACTTGCAAGTCCAAGGTAACCATTGAGCATTAAAGGAGTGGATCCTATTTGATTGATTTGAAAAATATTTTTCATAGGAATACTGTGTGGAGACTCTCTGGATAACTTCACTAATGTTGGGGGCCTGGGTGGTTTTCCATTTAGCGGTTATAGCTAAGCGAGCTGCTATCAGTACGTGTATTATTATACTTCTAAATTGGGATGGTATAGTGGTAATATTAATATTGAGGAGGGCTAGCTGGGGATTAGGTCTTATAAAAAAGCCTGTGACAGAAGAGATTAGTTTAAAGCGGTTCTCCACCCTAAAGTGAAGGCCCGCTGATCGGAACCCTCCCCCCCTCCGGTGTCACATTTGACACCTTTCAGGGGGAGGGGGGTGCAGATACCTATCTAAAGACAGGTATTTGCACCCACTTCCGGCCCGGCATTCACGGGCAAAAGACGGGCATTTAGTCACATCCCGTTGCCCCCCCCCCCCCCCCGTTGTGTGCTGGGAACACTCGGCTCCCAGCACACAGCGGGAGCCAATCGGCGGGCGCAGCACGACTCGCGCATGCGCCGCAGGGAACAGGGCATTGAAGCCGGAGCGCTTCACTTCCTGGTTCCCTCACTGAGGATGGCGGGGGGAGCAGCAGGGTGATGAGCGACCGCTCGTCCTCTGCTGCGGACGCCGCTGGACTCCAGGACAGGTAAGTGTCCTAATATTAAAAGTCAGCAGCTGCAGTATTTGTAGCTGCTGGCTTTTAATATTTTTTTTTGAGCGAACATCCGCTTTATAGACAGCGTTTCAAAAACTATGAATGCTTTTGCAATCCCAAAGTATATGATTGATATTTCCTTTTGCCCCACACAATCTCCAACATAAATGAGTTTCTGAAGGAAATATCAATGAAATTCTGACTGGCGTAAGGTAAGATCTATGTAAATTTTTTTATCATATTGTCCCAGTGATTGGTGCAATGGGAGTATTTATATGTTGCCTGTATCGCAGATCTCCACTCTCTATAGGTGTAGGAGGAACCCCAGTCTTTTTCCCAGTTAATCATATGGGAAGTTTTGGAGAATTTGTTTGCATTCTGCAAGAGGAAATAGAACCAGGAAAGTGCTTTAGGTTTATGGTAACAAACATCTGTAGGTAAATCATATGTCGTCGCTGATTGTGTGAGTTGAAAATGTTTCAGTTGAGTGAGGGAATATGCATGTACAATAGGTTGTCTGGTAAGTACCTAGCGTCTAGGCTATGTATCTATCTTGTCTCAAGCTGTAAGAGAGTCAAATCTATACCACCCCCTCGAACATGTAATGGCACATGCTCCAGGGCATGGAATCTTATCATGGTTGCATCATAGTCTTGTTGACAGCCAATATGTCGATTTAACGCTGTAGTAGAATTTTTTTTTAAAAAGGGCATAATATGATCTCTTATTCTTTTAAAGAATGGTATATATCAAAGACCGATTGGTATCCAGACATTTCTGTCCTCAACCCTTGGATCAACCCTCTCAAATGGGCACCTCCCCCTGTGGAAGATGCAACGTTTGTTGTTTTTTATCTAATTCCAGAGACGTACCCCTTCCAACTGGTTATATTCACAGTATCAAACACTGTGTAACGTGCAAAACTGTTGGTTTGGTTTACCTGGCCCTGTGCCAATGTGGATGTTTTTCACTGTTGGTAAAACAAAGAGACCATTCTTTAAAAGAATAATCATATAATGCCCCTTTTCAAAAAACTGACTACTACTTACAGCTTGAGACAAGATGGATACATAGCCTAGTTGCTGTTAGATATCCTGGACTTAAAGTGGAGGTTCACCCAAAAAATAAATTTTTAACATTACATTCAGCCGAGTTGTCCTAATGACAATCGGGTGTTTTTTTTTTTTTTTTTTTTCCCGTACATACCATATTTTCACCGCTGCTTCCGGGTATGTCTTCTGCAGGACTGGGCGTTCCTATCTGATTGACAGCCTTCCGACCATCGCATACTACACGTCACGAGTTGCCGAAAGAAGCCAAACGTCGGTGCGCAGGCGCCGTATAGAGCCGCACCGACGTTCGGCTTCTTTCGGCAACTCATGATGCGCTGTATGCGACGGTCGGAAGCCTGTAAATCAGATAGGAATGCCCAGTCCCGCAGAAGACATACCCGGAAGCGGCGGTGAAATACGGCATGTACGGAAAAAAAAAAACAGCCGATTGTCATTAGGACAACTCGGCTGAATGTAATGTTAAAATTTTTTTGGGTGAACCCCCCGCTTTAATGAATATATTAGCTCTAATAAGTATCCTTTATGAGCTGTTTAATTGATCAGAATAGAATAGAAAATAATTGAATAGAATAGACACAGTAAAGTGATCACGTCAGAAGACAAGTATTAAGCAATGACTGAGCCCCGAGCTCTTCTGATCAAACAACAATGAGCGTTTCAGGGAATTATCTGTGATGCGATCTCCAGTTAATGCCATCTACACAAGTAGTAGTAGTTTTTGGAGCAAGCTTTTCTCTATATATGGAACTACCCAGCGGTGAGCGCAGCATTTCATCTTCGCTTGGGACCTGAATGTCTCCGCAGATCCACCAGCAGAATTCTCTATTCGCTATCTGATGAGCCTTGTTTGACCTTTTGGTCATTGTTGGAGGTGAGCGGCCAATCTATAAATTTTACAATCGATGTTGGACTGATGCTTTGTTTTCCTTCTATCAAGCTACCGTTGTACGAGACATTTATCTCTATATAAGCTGATTCCTACCATTTGGTTTTACTTGGACTTTTTTTTGCACCTTATTTTAGTTTATTTTATTTCTGGGTTTTATGTTAACGGCAAATTATATTGAATAAGCGCACCATTCCCCCTTCTTTTTTCATTTGTTTATGCATTTTTTAATTGTTTATGCAGTGATTTTTGAGTACACTACTAAGTGGTTTGTAACGCCTCCCTAATAACTCTGCACTAAGTACAACTATAGCTGGTTCTTTCCCTTACAACTGACATCCGTCTTACTGAAGTTCCTCTCACTTCCTGCAGCCTTGTGCTCCACGGTGGTTGTGGAGGTGCGCCACCTAGTGGTACTTCCTGGTCCGTTCTAGCGTGGCCTATTTAAACCCCCAGCACTGACAGTATGGCGTTCCTCTATTGCTGACAGAACGCCACTGTCAGCTGGGCGTCCAGGCTCCCAGGACGCTCATCCATGCCCAGCTATCTGTAACCGCAAGTACTCTGCTATAGAAACCAATTACTTTGCACTGCTCTGCATACCTGTCGCTTTGCTTCCATGCCTCAGTTTATTGCTATTCATATCAAGTGCTAAGGAGAGTTCCTAAAGTCTCAACTACAGCTCTCATGTTAAAGTTCATTGCTATAGATGCCAATTACTATGCACTGCTCTCCATGCTAGTCGCTTGCTTCCAAGTCTATGTTCTCTGCTAATGCTATCAAGTGCTAAGGAGTCCTCCTAAATTCTCAACTACAGCTCTCATGTTAAAGCTCATTGCAATAGATACCAATTACCATGCACTGCTCCCCATGCTTGACGCTTTGCTTCCAAGCCTATGTTCACTGCTAATGCTATCAAGTGCTATGGAGTGTTCCTAAAGTCTCAACTACAGCTCTCATGTTAAAGTTCATTGCTATAGATACCAATTACCATGCACTGCTCTCAATGCTTGTTGCTTTGCTTCCATGCCTGAGTTTACTGCTTTTCCTATCAAGTACTATGGAGTTTCCCTAAAGCCTGATCTACAGCTCTCATGTTATGCTTAATGCTATATATACCAATCATATGCACCACTCTCCATGCTTGACGCTTTGCTTCCATACCTGTGTTTATTGCTATTCTTATCAAGTACTTTGGAGTTTCCCTAAAGTCTGAACTACAGCTCTCATGTTATGCTCACTGCTTTAAATTATCATGCATCGCTCCTTATGTCTAATCCCATCCTATGATGTCGCTCTGCACTACTAGTAGTTCCAAGTAATGAGGATTGCACCTCAAGGTTACTCAGTACGCTGATACACTTAACCCCTCTACAGATGTCCTCACCATTGTGCTCTGCCAATGATGTCGGTTACCATTAGTTTCAACCATTGAACTATGATGTGTAGACTACTCTGTCCATAAGGAACCCAGTCCTGTCTGTACAATACCAGTACCATTGAGCACACTCTCTCTGTTCAGTCTGACCCCTAGTGTGCAGTCCCAGTACTGCGGCTACTCCTATCCCTATACCTGATCTATACCATTAATTCCAAGATTTACTTTATTGTTGCTTATGCTGGAATAAGCGCCATATCTTCACTGAGGCTGTGATGATAGAACCCAAACTCTTAACTGAGTTAAGAGTGAAACCTGGGTTCGAACCTGAGAAGTCTCCGCAGTTGCGATCCATAGACCTGAATCTAATTTGGCATATCGTTACATGGTTGCAGCTGTTCAAATTCACAATATTTTTGTGTTTTTTTTAGTTTACTCTGATTTTCGATTTCACTATATACATTGGAGTGTGATGTTCTATTTTCACTTTAAACTACACATAGTAGCGCAAACGTTTAATCCTTATAACAAAGAATATAGCCATTTCCCAAAATTCTAATAGCATCAATTCGAATTTGAATAGAATAGAAAATAATAGATTAGAATAGAATAGAAAAGACTGAATAGTATAGAAAAAAACAACAGAATAGAGTAGAAAAGAAAATAACCATATTCCGAAATTCGAATACAATTTTTTTTTTATTTGAATAGAAAAGAATAGAATAGAAGAGAAAATAATGGAATAGAGAATAAGATAATAGAATAGAAAAGAATAGAATAGATTAAACAAATACGAATAGTATAATTAAAAAACAATAGACTAGAATAGATTAGAATAGAAAGAATATAACCATTTCAAAAATAGAATCAATTCAAGTTTGAATAGAATAGAAAAAATAGATTGGAATAGGAATATGGTCATATTCATTCTATTATATTCTATTATATTATGTTATTTATTTCTATATGATTGTGTTATTTTCTATTATTTTCTATTGTATCCAAATTCGAATTGATTTTATTTGAATTTTGGAAATGGTTATATTATTTCTATTCTATTCTATTGTTTTTTTAATTATATTCTTTTTTATAGTATTACAATTTAAGAAGGTTATAATCTTTCTATTTTATTCAAATGTTATTATATTCTATTCCTTTCTGTTCTAGTCTATTCTGTTCTTTTATTTTCTAGTGAATGGATATAGGATATTTTCTATCCTATTTGTTCTGTTTTACTCTATTATATTATTTTATGTTATATTAATTTCAATTCAATTTTTTTTCTATTTTATGCCTTTATTTTCTATTCTATTTTATTCTTTTGGGAAATTGGAAAACGATTTGAATTTGAAAACTTTGCGAATTAAAAATCTATTCTAAATTGATTTGAAAATGTTTAGAATCGATTTGAATTTAAAAAATTTGAATCGATTCGAAAACAAATAAACAAAACAAATTCCGAAAACAAATTAAAAGAATGAAATAAATGTAACTAAATTAATTTATGAAAATAATAAATAGAAACAAAACAATTGTTTTTGTTCTGCACATGTCTTCTTATTACTTAATGTTGACTATGTACAATATAAGGGAAACATCATTGATGTCCTAGGCTTCATAGAGAAATAGTAACATAAAAAATCATGTACATCTTGTGATGTGTGTTGTGTAGCTGCTAACATGTCTCAGTTGCAATTAAGTATTTATTAGACAATATTGTGTGTATTGAAGCTGTCTTATATGATTATGAAACTTAGCTAAAGCTAATATGTTTTCATTTCCAAGTAAAGATGTATTAATACATCTTCACTATACAAAACATCCATTAAAAAAAGCAATCCCACGTGAACTATTCATTTTCAATATATTGATTATTATTAGTCAAATATTTGCAGAAAAAACAGCACTTGCATTAATTAGTTTGCTACATAAAATAGCACATACATCTCCTTAGAGCACAATTTGTGCAAAAGGTCAGGATTTGAGGAGTTGATTTAATGGCCATTGGGTATTAGGAAATCGCATCAATTTAATATTTCTAATCTAAAATTATTGAGTTTGCTAATTCTTCAATTTATAAGTTAAGGTCATAACCAATCTTCAGGATTTATATTAATCAGAGGTCCAGGAATGTTCCTTTTGTTACTCCAAAGCTCCTTATAGGCAGTTGTTGCGGTATTTGCACAGTGAAGAGACTATTACCTTTTTTCTATAATAAACAACTGCGGATAATTTATTCGACCATGAAGAAGAAGAACTCCTAAGTTACTGATTTTCCTATTTTTTTAATAATGAAAACTACATTACAAGAACAAAAAGTTCAGTGATTACCACTGTTCCTTTCCAGTGCTGGGGGTCTAATTACCATCAGAGCATGAACTGAAAATTGAGGGTTGGAAAAACACAATTAGGTAACAGTCACTTGCATACTAGAAGAGTTATCACGGAAAACAAATTAAGTCTTGGCGACTATTTACTGTATCTATCAAATAGTTACCGTATTTATCGGCATATATCGTGCACTATTTTCCCCTTAAAATAAGGGGAAAATCGTGGGTGCGCGATATACGCCGATAGCCGCTTCCCACGCTCAGTTTGAAATCCTGCGCCGACATATACCGAGTGCAATACACTCGGGTACATTCGGCCAGGCTCGGCTTCGCTCGTGCTCACGCATAAACGTCACAGAGCGTGAGCTAAGCCGAGCCTTGCCGAATGTACCCGAGTGTACTGCACTCTGTATATGTCGGCGGAGGCGTTCGAACTGAGAACGGGAAGCGGGAACTCGACGCGAGGCGCGCGCTGGAGAAGCCGGGAGGACACCATCGAGGCCGCAGACGGACGCCGGACCGGACGATGGACGCTGGGAAGACACCAAAACTGTAAGTAAATAAATCATATAACTTTTTTTTTACAGGAATTTCGGGGGCAACATTAGGGGTGCGCGGTATATGCGGGAGCCCGTTATACCGCGATAAATACGGTACATTCATTACCAAAGTTGCTGTTTGCTGACCCAAACACCAGGACAGGGAAGTATGTGCAATCATATACATTCCACTCCCATCTTACTTTCGTCACCCTTCTTCTTCTGCTTATCTCTGGGGATATCTCCCCTAATTCTGGTCCTCCAGTATCTCACCCCCACACCTGACACTCCCTTCTTCCTCCTGTAATAGCTGCAGTCCACTTAGTCTAATCTCAATGCCCTTGCTCCCAAAAACCACTCTCCCTTCTTGTGGTCCCTCTGGAATTTTTCGCTCTGTCTGTTACATGCTCACCTCTGCCAATGACCCTTTTGTCTCCCACTCCCTTAACCTACTTGCAATTACATAAATCTGGGTTCAAGCATCTAAATCTGCCTCTTCTGTGGCCCTCTCCAATAGAAGCCTCCATTGTACTCACTCACCCAGACCCAGTGGTCAGAAAGGAGAGGGAGTTGGTTTGCTTCTATCCCCACTGAGCCCCTTTCAAGTCCTTCCTATCCCTCCCTCTCTACCCTTCTCTTCTTTTGAGACTCACAATATTTGTCTTTTTTTTCTCAATTTGTCTACGGATTGCCATAATCTCTCGGCCTCCTGGACCGGTGTCACACTCCCTAGATGTCTTCTTTGCCTAATACCCCATCTCACTCATTCAGTCTCCTCTCCGAATTACAAACTTATTAACTGAAATATCAGCATGGATGTCACACCACTTCCTTAAACTCAACCTTTGTAAAACTGAGCTCATAATATTCCCTCCTTCCCATGCCCCCTCCCTTGACTTCTCCATTAAGATCAATAATACAACTATCAGTCCCACGTCATGCCAGGGTAATAGATGTGATCCTAGACTCTGACCTGTCCTTTCAGCCCCAAATCCAATCACTACCCAAATCTTGTAGACTTCACCTCCGTAACATCTCCAAAATACGCCCCTTTTTAACCGTTGAAACTGCTAAGCAACTTATTTTTCCACTTGTTATCTTTCATCGTGACTATTGTAACTCTCATATCTCATAGGCCTACCTCTTCCCAGACTATCCCCTCTTTAGTCTATCATGAATGCTGCTAAAATTTATGGACCAAAAAAAAATTAATGCTGCTGACAGACTCATCCACCTTACCAACCGTTCAAAGTTCACCACCCCTTTCTGACAAGCCCTCCCCTGGCTTCCCATTGCAGAAACAAATAGAATTAAAAACATTAACAATAACATACAAAGCCATTTACAACCCTGCCCCAAGCTACATTACCAATCTTGTCTCCAAATGTCACCCATACTGTCCTCTCTGCCCCTCCCAAAGTCTCCTGCTCTCTAGATCCCTTTGTCTCCTCCTTCCATGCTTGTCCACAGGACATCTCTAGAGCCTCTCCCACCCCCAATCTACCTGGCTATATCCTACTGTGTCCACTTTTTATGCAATCTCCGAAAACTCTTCAGGGAAGCCTCTCATGCCTTCAACTAATAACCAAATCTTGTATTTCACCCATCAGTTCATCCCTCACAATTATTATCTTTTGTTCCACCAGCCCCTCCTTTTTAGATTGTGAGCTCCCAAGAGTAGGGCCATCCTAAACCTTTTGTATTGAATGGTATGGTTGCTGTATTGTCTCCCTTTATATGTAAAGTGCTGAGCTAACTGTTGGCACTCAAAAAATCCTGTATAATAATAAAAATATGACTATGAATCAGTTTCTCTCATTACTGGGAGATCGGCACTATGATTGGTGGTGTGAGAATTCAATAAAGTCACAGTGTGAGGATATCCATAAGATGGCTAAAGAGTATGGATGGAGGAATCTCCTCTGCTGGCTATTGTATACAGGCAGCCACAGCACTACAGCTGTGTGAATACCCAAACAGTTTAATTGAGCTGTGTAGTGCATACAAGGCCATCCATGGTTCAAGTTTGCAATGATTCAGCAAGTCATAGCCGTTTGATGCTTTATAGCTTGATTGGGAGTACTAGAAACTGTTCCAGTTATCATTCACTGCATGCCTTCAACCAAATAGATTTGGAAAACAGTTAAATCGATTGGTTTGGTTCTGATCAAGGTGTTCAGAAACGAGATGTTTCATTGGGTTTAAGGAACATTTTACAAGTAAGTCAGAGTTATGACAGCTTTAGGCTTGTCAGTCACTTGTTCTGGGTTGCAAACAACTACACAAAATATAGTTCAGTTTCTGGTGTCAAGAATCGACATTCTGGATGAGCTATAATATTATGTGTGGAAATTCCTATAATTGCTTTTTGCTAATCAATATATTAATTGTACACAGAAATTCATAAGATTACAAAACACAGAATAATACACAAACTGCATGTAATACAACTGAAAATATTCTAGTTGATTTAAATCCTTCCAGTATTTTGTATTTGCTGGTTGGTATTACCGTAGAGATTTGGCCTGCCCTTCCAGTATCAGGCACTTGCACTCCTGTTCTTCATGTAGAAATAAGACACTCTAGGGACTGCATTGAAATGCAGGACTATTGGTGTATAATGCTGGAGGCTAAAACAACAGAGATCATCTGAAAGGATATTACAATACGGGGATCATAAGTATCCATTATTTGTCAATGTTAGTAGAATATAAATGATTATCTGCGTTATAAACTGGATAAATATAAAATAGAGTACATACAATACTGTATAATTTTCTTTATTTTTTAAAATTTATAGAAAAGTAATACAATTACAATTTCATCTGAATAATATATGCCTTATGAGGGGTAACACTTTAAAAGAGAGACTAAAATGTTGATTCTTCTACAGATAATACTGTATATCAATGCAGCGCTACAAAAATTAACACACATTTTAAAAGCTTATATGGGAACACTTATATATAAAAACAAAATCAGCTTTAAGGGATAAAGATATTAAATATATTAGTTCCCTTTTAACTAAGGGTTAATAAGGATTTTGAGTTACATTTTCATTATTTCTTGGTGTTTTAGAAGAGGCTCTATTACTTTCTGTAACACAGGAATGATCCCGAGAAGAACAAAATAAAGCTGCGCCAAAAAATTATTTGATCATAAGGGATAACCCCTATAATGATGAAAAACAGTCCGTAAGGATAAAAAATAGTCCACAATAAATGTTATCACAGAAAAAATTGTAGTTAAAACGAATCCTCCAGCAGACACACTCATGTAATTAATCCTTATCAGACCACCACTATGTGAGGAAATACATTGTCTGAAGTGATCCCTTCACCAGTAAAAAGGGGCTGCTTACCAGAGGGTAAGCCAATTGTGCATGTGGCTATAACCCAGCCGCGGCCTTTAATCGACCAGATAATAGATCACAATGGAGGAAGCAGCACTCAGGAACACGCCAGATGACACTCTCCCATATGCAAGGTTAGAAGACAAAAGAGGGGTGCACCATAGCGTAATTCAGTTATAAAAAATTTAATGAAGTACGGTTGAAAGGTACTTACACAACATCAAGATAAAAACAGCTTAGCAGCATACAGTTTAAAATCAAAACAAGCCGGCCGGCAAGTTTAAACGGAGCCCTTCCTCCTCAAAAAGTGGTGACGATACTGCCTGTCCTTCCCAGACGCGTTTCGTCATCAAATGACGTTCTCAATCACACGTCTGTCTGCAGCCTTTGTATAGCGCAGTTTTTTTGTTTCCACAGGAATGATCCCGCATAGTGCAGATGATGGACAGGATGATGAAGAGTTATTTCTGCCACTGCATTTTCTCCCCCACAGCTCCTGAGGTGGGAACATACCTAGCCTCTACTCTCTTGGCCTGCCTCTGAAACACTACATAGTAAATACATCATGTGCATTGTATAGACCACAGACTTTTAGGCAACGTAAATTGTGCTCTTATTTCTGCACCTGAGATGCAGCTGCCACGTACAGCTGGCCATAGTAAGAAATGACTGTGTGTGGATGTACATGGGTTTATGTTGCTACTTTTGTAAACTTGCTCATATGTACAGGGGTTCAACTCTGGATGCAGACAGTTTGTCTTTATAGATGTGTGGATTGGCACATGGACTGGTGTACGCAAGACCCGCATACAGCAGAATGCAGCTATTCATTACTGTATGAGAAGCTGAGTATCCTGGACATGGAAATACCCTCACAATTTACATTATATAGCTCTTCCCGCCATCTTGGGGTCACCCCATAGTGGCGGGAACACCAGGGCCTGGTCGCAAGTGTGACCTTTTTGACCTCGGTAGTTCCACCACTGGTGTCAGTAGTTTTTTTTATTTTTGTTATTTTATTTTTATTATTTTTGTACCATTTTATTTATTTATTTTACAATTTTATTTTGTATTATTTCTAAACCATTTTTATGAGCCCCGCTTGGGCACTTTGGTGAAATATCTGGGTTCTTAACAGACCTCTGATGTTTCACCTTTGAGACAGAAAAGGGAGAGTGAGGACACCTCAATCTCTATCTCTCCAGCTTCAGCAGCACAGAATGAATAAACAGGAATAGCTCTGTACAGAGCTTCCTGTTCATTCACAAACTGAAGCATAGTACAGACAAAAGAAAAACAGTCAGTGATCGTTACCAATCGCTGACTTTATTTAATAAGACAGGGAAGGGGCTGGTAAATTACACATTTACTAGCTTCTTACCCCTCTCTATCCTGATAGTATCCCCAGTGGCAGCCAGCGGGGGGTGGGAGAGGAAAACCCAGCAATGCTGTGGGGGGGGGCAGGGGAGAATACAGGGGTCTAGGGCAGCAGGGTAGGTATAGGAAGATGGCAGGGGGGCAGCATGTAGAGCAACCAATCCTCTCCATTTTCTTCCTGCAGCCGCTGAATGTCTGCAGGAGAGAGAGAAGGAGAAGCGAGCATTCAGCGGCTGCATGGAGGGATTGTTTTCTCTACATGCTGCTGTCCCTCCTATCTAGGTGTACAAGGGTGTTGCACAGGCCCCCTAGAGCATGAGGCCAGGTCGCAATCATGACCCCTGTATGTACACCCCTGACTACACCCAATCCAGGCGCTTGCCTGCTTCCTCTCTTTATGCACATAAAGAAAAGTTTGTGAACTGCACACCAGTTCACACATTCTAAAAACCTGCATAGAGCCAGTGCACCCTCAACTCAGGCTTCTCGCTTTCTAAGGTTTGGCATTTAAGTGATACCCTTTATTGGCCAATTTAAAATGGAATTTTACAATAACAATTTGAAAACAATTAATGTTCTGTAAACAAAATACATACATTCCACATTAATATATATGCTACCAAAATTAGTGTGTGCTTTAAATTGCCTCCAGTATTTCTACAGTTTCTTCTTGTCCACAACCATCATTTTGCTGAAGCCCAGAGCAGTCACTTCCTCATTGAAAACGTTCTCCCTCTCCCAAGGCCGGCTTTACATAGAGTGAATTTCCTTCCTGCAACTATGGGTTGCAGGAAAGAAATTTGCTTGATTTTCGCATTAACACAGATAGTGTTGATGCGGGAATCCTTCTTGCCCAGCCATTGTGGAGGGGCAGGGGAAGCTGTTCCCGGCAGGAGAAGACAGTGAATATTGCTAGTGGCTATATCAGCTGCTAGTGATAATCGCAGTTAAAACCCAGCAAGCTGGTTGTACCCAAGTTGATCGATCAATATACTTGGTATATTCAGCCTGCCTATACACAGTTCGAATCTTGGCCGGTTCCTACTCAACCGGCCGAGATTAAAATCATGTAGGGCCTGCCTTAGTTTCAAAAATGATATGTTACTTTCTGCAACTAAAATGTGTGCATTTCCTGTCTTGATTTTATGTCTTGACTTAGCTAGAGGGGAAGGCTGATGGTAGCAGCTGCTGCCTCCAAAGGAGTGAGAATTAGGGAGATAAGACATTACCCCTGTAAGTTTAACTCTTTTGTGTCTCCGTAGCACAGATTTTGTCATGTAACCTTTCCTGCTTTTCTTATTTCCCTTCCTAATCTGTTTTCCTCTTGGCACAGTCTGTGTAATTTCTGTTGCTTCCTCCCCCTCTCAGCAGTGGTAAATCTTAAGACTGTCAGCCTCTAGTAAAACTTGCTCTCTGCTCTGATTCTTGGCACAGTGCCGAGAAAAGAGTGCACCTGGGGCTGCCCAAAGCAGGGTGGGACAGTGCCTACTGGATCAGGGGTCTAATAGACCTCAAATCTGTCCACGTCCCAGCTATCAAAAGGCATGTTGTTCAATGAGCCATACTCATGTGCAAATTCAAACGCGCACATAGGTCTTGCACGCATATGTAAACAGCGTTCGTACCACACATGTGAAGCATCACCTCGAACATCAGAGTGTGAGCAATAATTCTAATGCCAGAGCTCACATTTAACACTAAACTGGTAGCCCGCAAAGGCTTTTAAAGTGTCGCCTATGAAGAGTTTTATGTACTGTTGCTTGCCGCCATTTTACAGGCATGCAGAATTTAAAACCTTGACTTGTTGGATATCTATTTGCTTGGCATAACATCATCTTTTATATGTTACTAAAAATGCTCCCACCAATTCCTTTGAGAGCCACCTTTGCATGGTAGCTGGCTCTTGATCCCATCTGTCACTGAAAGCTTGGGTCCCCACTGATGATCCAACCAGAGTGGTTGCTGATCATGCAATCACATGCAATCATATGTGATTACATACAGGTTGGAGGCTTTGACAAAAAAATAGAAGTTGTCAAACTAGATTTAGAAGGGCGCTTGTCCCGTACACATAAATCAATAAAGATAATATGATAAACATAATGTGATAGAGTGATAGAGATCTGAATCCAATTGGAAATCTGTGAGGTGATCTGAAGAGGGCTGTGTACAGGAGATGCCCTTGCAATCTGACAGATTTGGAATGTTCTTGCAAAGAAGAGTGGGCAAATAGTCAAGATGGGCCATGCTGATAGACTCATACCGAAAAACATCAAAAGATGCTTTAACAAAGTATTGGCTTAAAGGTGTGCACACTTATGCAACCATATTATTATTATTATTATTTACATCTCTCCAACTAAAAGATTTCAATTTGTTGCTCAATTTGGTCACATCAAACATGTAAAAAGTTCTGAAATTTCTTATCTTTGTCTCGTTTTTTTACATCACAGAAACCTGAAAATTTAACAGGGTTGTGTAGACTTTTTATAGCCACTGTATTTACTAAATGGGCCATGCTGATAGACTCATACCGAAAAACATCAAAAGATGCTTTAACAAAGTATTGGCTTAAAGGTGTGCACACTTATGCAACCATATTATTATTATTATTTACATCTCTCCAACTAAAAGATTTCAATTTGTTGCTCAATTTGGTCACATCAAACATGTAAAAAGTTCTGAAATTTCTTATCTTTGTCTCGTTTTTTTACATCACAGAAACCTGAAAATTTAACAGGGTTGTGTAGACTTTTTATAGCCACTGTATTTACTAAATGTTCGGTCGTGTGTACGGGCCTTAGGCTGTTTGCACCATTTATTGTGGTCCCTTAATATTGGCTGCAGGATCTCAACCGTCCCTCCACCTGATACTGGTATAACAAGACTACAGGTCAGGAAACTGGAGTGATGGTTGGAATCTCCTGGCAGACCTGACACATAGTCCTTTCTTTGGGGGTGGCCATAATACTTACCTCTAGAGTTTGTGGAAGGAGGGTGGCTTTCCTGTTTTATACAGCTAATGATCTGATAAAGTAAGGTGCCAGAATGTGAGATACTGTATTATAATATTGTCAAATGATCCTAGTGGACCCAGGTAGGGCCGATTTAAGACAAACTGAAGCTCTGAGCAGGAGTCAAACTGGGCCTTGATTCAATTAGCTACATGCTACATGCTTAGCCCAGCCAGGCCATTCTATTTAAGCTTGGCTCATTGCACCAGGCATTTCCTGTGCAACAGCTAGTGTTCTTAGTTCTGGGTTGCCCAATGATTTTGTATTTCCAAGGAGAGTCTAGCATCCCCCAGTGTTTCCTAGTGGAAAAATGTCCTAGTAGAAAAGATTCCTAGAGCCCAGGCAGCCCAGCTCACACTAGCCAAGAGCTCATCAAGGTCCCAGCTAAGCTAAGCTAAGCTAAGCCTATCTTCTGGAAATCTCTGAAGCCAAAAGAAGGGGGATTTTACCTAGGATTCAGTCTGCAGAGTCCACTATGGAAATAGAGACACATGAGGAAGTCATTCAATTACCCAGGGACTTGTGAGTACAGACCTAAATGCAGAATATAGGTGACTGTTGCTGTTGTTAACCCCCTGGTACATTATACCAAGGCTTGCCTGGCCTGGAGCATGGTTTTCTGGTGCTGTCCATTCCCCAAGCTATTATTGAGGGAATAATGTGCCTTATCCAAGATATTCAGCAATAAAATTAAAAAAAGCAACTCCTAGACTGTTCATTGAGCCAGAGGAGTGGATGTTGCTGAGTACCTGTGCTGTCCCACTTATTGGGAAAAGAACCTGGGACAAATCAGCAGTCCTTTCGAGGGTGAGCACTACATTTATAATACACATGGCTTTAGCAAACAAAATGTCATTCAGTTTTACATCTACTTAATAGCTCAAAAAGCATCAACAGCTGGCAAATGGCTATACTTGATGATGTCTTCCCAAACCTATCAATTTTGAGTACACCTTAAAAAGTAATCTTGCAAAGTATCTCATGTTCTGCCAGTTTATGACAATTTTTTATATGTATATGTGAAAGTTAAAAATAGCTTTTATAGCACACAGCAAAATGTTTTTGGCACTCCTTTAACAATATGAAAATAAATGCATAAAACCTTTTTATGCTCTAAACAAATTCTTGGGAAATATATTTTATTTTCCATTATTCACTCTAGTAACTCGCAATGGTAGAAGCTCCTTTCAGCCTCCACGTGCTCATTGCAGCTTGTAAATCTCATTTTCTGTAGATGTAAATTACAGTTAGCTGGATTTCCTTCCTATATCCTTTTTTTATGAAAGTCTTAAATGAATGCTATGGCTAATATTATTGCATTTTGTAATTTCATGTTCCTTAAAGTAGATTAAGCTCAGGGTATTGTAAATGAAATAACAGTCTTTTTAAATCTTTCTGTTATAATAGATATTGTGGATCTTATGAAAACACAGGTACCTATGAAATTGTTAGCTTGAAACAGATGCCAAGTCTGATTAATAACCACAAGGAGCATATGATTGCTTAGCGTCTGTGAAATGGGAAACCTGCTGAGTAGAAAAAAATGACAATACATGGAGTATTTTGTCTTGTAAATTGGTTAACAGCATTCTGCAGTGACCAGCTAATCTGAAAGATGACCTTTACAAAAACAGAGATAAGTTTTATTGAGCAGAGGTAAAATCTCACCATTCATCACTAAACTCCAAATGTAAAATGCATTAGTGCCTTGCTTCTTGAAGCTTAATAGGACTTGGAATGTAATTAAGTTTCAGAAAATTAAATAGATATATTAAACACGTCTGCCAATCATACATTGTCTGAAGATTAACATCTTTTTAGTACAATTTCTGAAGTGTGAAAGCAAGCAAACAGATTGAAAATGTATTTTTAACTTTGTTCTAGAAGTAAGCGCTGTTATAGCAGTGGGAAAGTTACCATAAGCACGCTGTACTACACTTCATAATTTAAAAGAGAACAAAATATACATTTTAATTATTTTAGGGCTGTTACTGATCAAAATTTTTCTGTTCGATTAATCATTTTTTTTAATCGATTAATCGACTAATTTTGATTAATTATAACGCACATACAGATCCAACTACTTTTAGCTGATCTCCTTGCAGGCTGATTCCCAGTGCAGCTACCAACAACTGGAAAAATGGATAGCAGGATACAAAAACACACAAAGGCAGCGCTCGATGGGAATGGCATTAAAACTTTTATAGTCTTCAAGTAGGTAACAAAATAAATATTGCACTGGAGATAAAATCGATGTAGCTACATAAACTGTAAAAATGGTGCGAGTAATACCAAACGGTACCAAAAGCAGTCATAAAAACATG